>NW_026990334.1:0-84406 GCF_963921805.1 Phalacrocorax carbo | reverse complement strand
CGGCGGCCCATTCCGGGGTGCCGGACCCGGTCCGTTTTTTGCCGCGGCGGCCCATTCCGGGGTGCCGGAGCAGGTCCGTTTTTTGACGCGGCGGCCCATTCCAGGGTGCCGGAGCCGGTCCGTTTTTTGACGCGGCGGCCCATTCCGGGGTGCCGGCGCCGGTCCGTTTTTTGCCGCGGCGGCCCATTCCGGGGTGCCGGCTCCGGTCCGTTTTTTGACGCGGCGTCCCATTCCGGGGTGTCGGCTCCGGTCCGTTTTTTGCCGCGGCGGCCCATTCCGGGGTGCCGGCGCCGGTCCGTTTTTTGCCGCGGCGGCCCATTCCGGGGTGCCGGGGCCGGTCCGTTTTTTGCCGCGGCGGCCCATTCCGGGGTGCCGGCGCCGGTCCGTTTTTTGCCACGGCGGCCCATTCCGGGTTGCCGGACCCGGTCCGTTTTTTGCCGCGGCGGCCCATTCCGGGGTGCCGGCTCCGGTCCGTTTTTTGCCGCGGCGGCCCATTCCGGGGTGCCGGACCCGGTCCGTTTTTTGCCGCGGCGGCCCATTCCGGGGTGCCGGACCCAGTCCGTTTTTTGCCGCGGCGGCCCATTCCAGGGTGCCGGCTCCGGTCCGTTTTTTGCCGCGGTGGCCCATTCCAGGGTGCCGGGGCCGGTCCGTTTTTTGCCGCGGCGGCCCATTCCGGGGTGCCGGACCCGGTCCGTTTTTTGCCGCGGCGGCCCATTCCGGGGTGCCGGCTCCAGTCCGTTTTTTGCCGCGGCGGCCCATTCCGGGGTGCCGGCTCCGGTCCGTTTTTTGCCGCGGCGGCCCATTCCGGGGTGCCGGCTCCGGTCCGTTTTTTGCCGCGGCGGCCCATTCCGGGGTGCCGGCGCCGGTCCGTTTTTTGCCGCGGCGGCCCATTCCGGGGTGCCGGCTCCGGTCCGTTTTTTGCCGCGGCGGCCCATTCCGGGGTGCCGGACCCGGTCCGTTTTTTGCCGCGGCGGCCCATTCCGGGGTGTCGGCTCCGGTCCGTTTTTTGCCGCGGCGGCCCATTCCGGGGTGCCGGGGCCGGTCCGTTTTTTGCCGCGGCGGCCCATTCCGGGGTGCCGGACCCGGTCCGTTTTTTGCCACGGTGGCCCATTCCGGGTTGCCGGACCCGGTCCGTTTTTTGCCGCGGCGGCCCATTCCGGGGTGCCGGGGCCAGTCCGTTTTTTGCCGCGGCGGCCCATTCCGGGGTGCCGGAGCCGGTCCGTTTTTTGCCGCGGCGGCCCATTCCGGGGTGCCGGACCCGGTCCGTTTTTTGCCGCGGCGGCCCATTCCGGGGTGCCTGCGCCGGTCCGTTTTTTGCCGCGGCGGCCCATTCCGGGGTGCCGGGGCCGGTCCGTTTTTTGCCGCGGCGGCCCATTCCGGGGTGCCGGGGCCGGTCCGTTTTTTGCCGCGGCGGCCCATTCCGGCGTGCCAGAGCCGGTCCGTTTTTTGCCGCGGCGGCCCATTCCGGGGTGCCAGACCCGGTCCGTTTTTTGCCGCGGCGGCCCATTCCGGGGTGCCGGCGCCGGCCCGTTTTTTGCCGCGGCGGCCCATTCCGGGGTGCCGGGGCCGGTCCGTTTTTTGCCGCGGTGGCCCATTCCGGGGTGCCGGGGCTGGTCCGTTTTTTGCCGCGGCGGCCCATTCCGGGGTGCCTGGGCCGGTCCGTTTTTTGCCGCGGCGGCCCATTCCGGGGTGCCAGAGCCGGTCCGTTTTTTGCCGCGGCGGCCCATTCCGGGGTGCCGGGGCCGGTCCGTTTTTTGCCGCAGCGGCCCATTCCGGGGTGCCGGGGCCGGTCCCTTTTTTGCCGTGGCGGCCCATTCCGGGGTGCCGGCTCCGGTCCGTTTTTTGACGCGGCGGCCCATTCCGGGGTGCCGGAGCCGGTCCGTTTTTTGCCGCGGCGGCCCATTCCGGGGTGCCGTCTCCGGTCCGTTTTTTGCCGCGGCGGCCCATTCCGGGGTGCCGGCGCCGGTCCGTTTTTTGCCGCGGCGGCCCATTCCGGGGTGCCGGAGCCGGTCCGTTTTTTGCCGCGGCGGCCCATTCGGGGGTGCCGGGGCCGGTCCGTTTTTTGCCGCGGCAGCCCATTCCGGGGTGCCGGCTCCGGTCCGTTTTTTGCCACGGCGGCCCATTCCGGGGTGCCGGACCCGGTCCGTTTTTTGCCGCGGCGGCCCATTCCGGGGTGCCGGAGCAGGTCCGTTTTTTGACGCGGCGGCCCATTCCAGGGTGCCGGAGCCGGTCCGTTTTTTGACGCGGCGGCCCATTCCGGGGTGCCGGGGCCGGTCCGTTTTTTGCCGCGGCGGCCCATCCGGGGTGCCGGACCCGGTCCGTTTTTTGCCGCGGCGGCCCATTCCGGGGTGCCGGCGCCGGTCCGTTTTTTGCCGTGGCGGCCCATTCCGGGGTGCCGGGGCCGGGCCGTTTTTTACCGCGGCGGCCCATTCCGGGGTGCCGGCTCCAGTCCGTTTTTTGCCGCGGCGGCCCATTCCGGGGTGCCGGCTCTGGTCCGTTTTTTGACGCGGCGGCCCATTCCGGGGTGCCGGCTCCGGTCCGTTTTTTGACGCGGCGGCCCATTCCGGGGTGCCGGGGCCGGTCCGTTTTTTGCCGCGGCGGCCCATTCCGGGGTGCCGGCTCCGGTCCGTTTTTTGACGCGGCGGCCCATTCCGGGGTGCCGGCTCCGGTCCGTTTTTTGACGCGGCGTCCCATTCCGGGGTGTCGGCTCCGGTCCGTTTTTTGCCGCGGTGGCCCATTCCAGGGTGCCGGGGCCGGTCCGTTTTTTGCCGCGGCGGCCCATTCCGGGGTGCCGGCTCCGGTCCGTTTTTTGCCGCGGCGGCCCATTCCGGGGTGCCGGACCCGGTCCGTTTTTTGCCGCGGCGGCCCATTCCGGGGTGCCGGACCCAGTCCGTTTTTTGCCGCGGCGGCCCATTCCGGGGTGCCGGGGCCGGTCCGTTTTTTGCCGCGGCGGCCCATTCCGGGGTGCCGGCTCCGGTCCGTTTTTTGCCGCGGCGGCCCATTCCGGGGTGCCGGCTCCGGTCCGTTTTTTGCCGCGGCGGCCCATTCCGGGGTGCCGGGGCCGGTCCGTTTTTTGCCGCGGCGGCCCATTCCGGGGTGCCGGGGCCGGTCCGTTTTTTGCCGCGGCGGCCCATTCCGGCGTGCCAGAGCCGGTCCGTTTTTTGCCGCGGCGGCCCATTCCGGGGTGCCAGACCCGGTCCGTTTTTTGCCGCGGCGGCCCATTCCGGGGTGCCGGGGCCGGTCCGTTTTTTGCCGCGGCGGCCCATTCCGGGGTGCTGGACCCGGTCCGTTTTTTGCCGCGGCGGCCCATTCCGGGGTGCCTGGGCCGGTCCGTTTTTTGCCGCGGCGGCCCATTCCGGGGTGCCAGAGCCGGTCCGTTTTTTGCCGCGGCGGCCCATTCCGGGGTGCCGGGGCCGGTCCGTTTTTTGCCGCAGCGGCCCATTCCGGGGTGCCGGGGCCGGTCCGTTTTTTGTCGTGGCGGCCCATTCCGGGGTGCCGGCTCCGGTCCGTTTTTTGACGCGGCGGCCCATTCCGGGGTGCCGGAGCCGGTCCGTTTTTTGCCGCGGCGGCCCATTCCGGGGTGCCGGCGCCGGGTCCGTTTTTTGCCGCGGCGGCCCATTCCGGGGTGCCGGAGCCGGTCCGTTTTTTGACGCGGCGGCCCATTCCGGGGTGCCGGACCCGGTCCGTTTTTTGCCACGGCGGCCCATTCCGGGGTGCCGGCTCCGGTCCGTTTTTTGCCGTGGCGGCCCATTCCGGGGTGCCGGGGCCGGTCCGTTTTTTGCCGCGGCAGCCCATTCCGGGGTGCCGGCTCCGGTCCGTTTTTTGCCACGGCGGCCCATTCCGGGGTGCCGGACCCGGTCCGTTTTTTGCCACGGCGGCCCATTCCGGGTTGCCGGACCCGGTCCGTTTTTTGCCGCGGCGGCCCATTCCGGGGTGCCGGCTCCGGTCCGTTTTTTGCCGTGGCGGCCCATTCCGGGGTGCCGGGGCCGGTCCGTTTTTTGCCGCGGCAGCCCATTCCGGGGTGCCGGCTCCGGTCCGTTTTTTGCCACGGCGGCCCATTCCGGGGTGCCGGCGCCGGTCCGTTTTTTGCCACGGCGGCCCATTCCGGGTTGCCGGACCCGGTCCGTTTTTTGCCGCGGCGGCCCATTCCGGGGGTGCCGGCTCCGGTCCGTTTTTTTGCCGCGGCGGCCCATTCCGGGGTGCCGGACCCGGTCCGTTTTTTGCCGCGGCGGCCCATTCCGGGGTGCCGGAGCCGGTCCGTTTTTTGACGCGGCGGCCCATTCCAGGGTGCCGGAGCCGGTCCGTTTTTTGACGCGGCGGCCCATTCCGGGGTGCCGGGGCCGGTCCGTTTTTTGCCGCGGCGGCCCATCCGGGGTGCCGGACCCGGTCCGTTTTTTGCCGCGGCGGCCCATTCCGGGGTGCCGGCGCCGGTCCGTTTTTTGCCGTGGCGGCCCATTCCGGGGTGCCGGGGCCGGGCCGTTTTTTATCGCGGCGGCCCATTCCGGGGTGCCGGCTCCAGTCCGTTTTTTGCCGCGGCGGCCCATTCCGGGGTGCCGGCTCCGGTCCGTTTTTTGCCGCGGCGGCCCATTCCGGGGTGCCGGACCCGGTCCTTTTTTTGCCGCGGCGGCCCATTCCGGGGTGCCGGACCCAGTCCGTTTTTTGCCGCGGCGGCCCATTCCGGGGTGCCGGCTCCGGTCCGTTTTTTGCCGCGGTGGCCCATTCCAGGGTGCCGGGGCCGGTCCGTTTTTTGCCGCGGCGGCCCATTCCGGGGTGCCGGGGCCGGGCCGTTTTTTGCCGCGGCGGCCCATTCCAGGGTGCCGGACCCGGTTCGTTTTTTGCCGCGGCGGCCCATTCCGGGGTGCCGGGGCCGGTCCGTTTTTTGCCGCGGCGGCCCATTCCGGGGTGCCGGCGCCGGTCCGTTTTTTGCCGCGGCGGCCCATTCCGGGGTGCCGGGGCCGGGCCGTTTTTTTACCGCGGCGGCCCATTCCGGGGTGCCGGCTCCAGTCCGTTTTTTGCCGCGGCGGCCCATTCCGGGGTGCCGGCTCCGGTCCGTTTTTTGCCGCGGCGGCCCATTCCGGGGTGCCGGGGCCGGTCCGTTTTTTGCCGCGGCGGCCCATTCCGGGGTGCCGGCTCCGGTCCGTTTTTTGACGCGGCGTCCCATTCCGGGGTGTCGGCTCCGGTCCGTTTTTTGCCGCGGCGGCCCATTCCGGGGGTGCCGGCGCCGGTCCGTTTTTTGCCGCGGCGGCCCATTCCGGGGTGCCGGGGCCGGGCCGTTTTTTGCCGCGGCGGCCCATTCCGGGGTGCCGGCGCCGGTCCGTTTTTTGCCACGGTGGCCCATTCCGGGGTGCCGGAGCCGGTCCGTTTTTTGCCGCGGCGGCCCATTCCGGGGTGCCGGAGCCGGTCCGTTTTTTGCCGCGGCGGCCCATTCCGGGGTGCCGGACCCGGTCCGTTTTTTGCCGCGGCGGCCCATTCCGGGGTGCCGGCTCCGGTCCGTTTTTTGCCGCGGCGGCCCATTCCGGGGTGCCGGACCCGGTCCGTTTTTTGCCGCGGCGGCCCATTCCGGGGTGCCGGACCCAGTCCGTTTTTTGCCGCGGCGGCCCATTCCGGGGTGCCGGCTCCGGTCCGTTTTTTGCCGCGGTGGCCCATTCCAGGGTGCCGGGGCCGGTCCGTTTTTTGCCGCGGCGGCCCATTCCGGGGTGCCGGGGCCGGGCCGTTTTTTGCCGCGGCGGCCCATTCCGGGGTGCCGGCTCCGGTCCGTTTTTTGCCGCGGCGGCCCATTCCGGGGTGCCGGCTCCGGTCCGTTTTTTGCCGCGGCGGCCCATTCCGGGGTGCCGGCGCCGGTCCGTTTTTTGCCGCGGCGGCCCATTCCGGGGTGCCGGCTCCGGTCCGTTTTTTGACGCGGCGGCCCATTCCGGGGTGCCGGACCCGGTCCGTTTTTTGCCGCGGCGGCCCATTCCGGGGTGTCGGCTCCGGTCCGTTTTTTGCCGCGGCGGCCCATTCCGGGGTGCCGGGGCCGGTCCGTTTTTTGCCGCGGCGGCCCATTCCGGGGTGCCGGGGCCGTTCCGTTTTTTGCCGCGGCGGCCCATTCCGGGGTGCCGGACCCGGTCCGTTTTTTGCCACGGTGGCCCATTCCGGGTTGCCGGACCCGGTCCGTTTTTTGCCGCGGCGGCCCATTCCGGGGTGCCGGGGCCAGTCGGTTTTTTGCCGCGGCGGCCCATTCCGGGGTGCCGGAGCCGGTCCGTTTTTTGCCGCGGCGGCCCATTCCGGGGTGCCGGACCCGGTCCGTTTTTTGCCGCGGCGGCCCATTCCGGGGTGCCGGCTCCGGTCCGTTTTTTGCCGCGGCGGCCCATTCCGGGGTGCCGGGGCCGGTCCGTTTTTTGCCGCGGCGGCCCATTCCGGGGTGCCGGCTCTGGTCCGTTTTTTGCCGCGGCGGCCCATTCCGGGGTGCCGGCTCCGGTCCGTTTTTTGCCGCGGCGGCCCATTCCGGGGTGCCGGACCAGGTCCGTTTTTTGCCACGGCGGCCCATTCCGGGGTGCCGGCGCCGGTCCGTTTTTTGCCGCGGCGGCCCATTCCGGGGTGCCGGACCCGGTCCGTTTTTTGCCGCGGCGGCCCATTCCAGGGTGCCGGGGCCAGTCCGTTTTTTGCCACGGCGGCCTATTCCGGGGTGCCGGCTCCGGTCCGTTTTTTGCCGTGGCGGCCCATTCCGGGGTGCCGGACCCGGTCCGTTTTTTGCCGCGGCGGCCCATTCCGGGGTGCCGGACCCGGTTCGTTTTTTGCCGCGGCGGCCCATTCCGGGGTGCCGGGGCCGGTCCGTTTTTTGCCGCGGCGGCCCATTCCGGGGTGCCGGCTCCGGGCCGTTTTTTGCCGCGGCGGCCCATTCTGGGGTGCCGGCTCCAGTCCGTTTTTTGACGCGGCGGCCCATTCCGGGGTGCCGGCTCCGGTCCGTTTTTTGCCGCGGCGGCCCATTCCGGGGTGCCGGCGCCGGTCCGTTTTTTGCCGCGGCGGCCCATTCCGGGGTGCCGGGGCCAGTCCGTTTTTTGCCGCGGCGGCCCATTCCGGGGTGCCAGACCCGGTCCGTTTTTTGCCGCGGCGGCCCATTCCGGGGTGCCGGCGCCGGCCCGTTTTTTGCCGCGGCGGCCCATTCCGGGGTGCCGGCTCCGGTCCGTTTTTTGCCGCGGCGGCCCATTCCGGGGTGCCGGGGCCGGTCCGTTTTTTGCCGCGGCGGCCCATTCCGGGGTGCCGGCTCCGGTCCGTTTTTTGACGCGGCGTCCCATTCCGGGGTGTCGGCTCCGGTCCGTTTTTTGCCGCGGCGGCCCATTCCGGGGTGCCGGCGCCGGTCCGTTTTTTGCCGCGGCGGCCCATTCCGGGGTGCCGGGGCCGGGCCGTTTTTTGCCGCGGCGGCCCATTCCGGGGTGCCGGCGCCGGTCCGTTTTTTGCCACGGTGGCCCATTCCGGGGTGCCGGAGCCGGTCCGTTTTTTGCCGCGGCGGCCCATTCCGGGGTGCCGGAGCCGGTCCGTTTTTTGCCGCGGCGGCCCATTCCGGGGTGCCGGACCCGGTCCGTTTTTTGCCGCGGCGGCCCATTCCGGGGTGCCGGCTCCGGTCCGTTTTTTGCCGCGGCGGCCCATTCCGGGGTGCCGGACCCGGTCCGTTTTTTGCCGCGGCGGCCCATTCCGGGGTGCCGGACCCAGTCCGTTTTTTGCCGCGGCGGCCCATTCCGGGGTGCCGGCTCCGGTCCGTTTTTTGCCGCGGTGGCCCATTCCAGGGTGCCGGGGCCGGTCCGTTTTTTGCCGCGGCGGCCCATTCCGGGGTGCCGGGGCCGGGCCGTTTTTTGCCGCGGCGGCCCATTCCGGGGTGCCGGCTCCGGTCCGTTTTTTGCCGCGGCGGCCCATTCCGGGGTGCCGGCTCCGGTCCGTTTTTTGCCGCGGCGGCCCATTCCGGGGTGCCGGCGCCGGTCCGTTTTTTGCCGCGGCGGCCCATTCCGGGGTGCCGGCTCCGGTCCGTTTTTTGACGCGGCGGCCCATTCCGGGGTGCCGGACCCGGTCCGTTTTTTGCCGCGGCGGCCCATTCCGGGGTGTCGGCTCCGGTCCGTTTTTTGCCGCGGCGGCCCATTCCGGGGTGCCGGGGCCGGTCCGTTTTTTGCCGCGGCGGCCCATTCCGGGGTGCCGGGGCCGGTCCGTTTTTTGCCGCGGCGGCCCATTCCGGGGTGCCGGACCCGGTCCGTTTTTTGCCACGGTGGCCCATTCCGGGTTGCCGGACCCGGTCCGTTTTTTGCCGCGGCGGCCCATTCCGGGGTGCCGGGGCCAGTCGGTTTTTTGCCGCGGCGGCCCATTCCGGGGTGCCGGAGCCGGTCCGTTTTTTGCCGCGGCGGCCCATTCCGGGGTGCCGGACCCGGTCCGTTTTTTGCCGCGGCGGCCCATTCCGGGGTGCCGGCTCCGGTCCGTTTTTTGCCGCGGCGGCCCATTCCGGGGTGCCGGGGCCGGTCCGTTTTTTGCCGCGGCGGCCCATTCCGGGGTGCCGGCTCTGGTCCGTTTTTTGCCGCGGCGGCCCATTCCGGGGTGCCGGCTCCGGTCCGTTTTTTGCCGCGGCGGCCCATTCCGGGGTGCCGGACCAGGTCCGTTTTTTGCCACGGCGGCCCATTCCGGGGTGCCGGCGCCGGTCCGTTTTTTGCCGCGGCGGCCCATTCCGGGGTGCCGGACCCGGTCCGTTTTTTGCCGCGGCGGCCCATTCCAGGGTGCCGGGGCCAGTCCGTTTTTTGCCACGGCGGCCTATTCCGGGGTGCCGGCTCCGGTCCGTTTTTTGCCGTGGCGGCCCATTCCGGGGTGCCGGACCCGGTCCGTTTTTTGCCGCGGCGGCCCATTCCGGGGTGCCGGACCCGGTTCGTTTTTTGCCGCGGCGGCCCATTCCGGGGTGCCGGGGCCGGTCCGTTTTTTGCCGCGGCGGCCCATTCCGGGGTGCCGGCTCCGGGCCGTTTTTTGCCGCGGCGGCCCATTCTGGGGTGCCGGCTCCAGTCCGTTTTTTGACGCGGCGGCCCATTCCGGGGTGCCGGCTCCGGTCCGTTTTTTGCCGCGGCGGCCCATTCCGGGGTGCCGGCGCCGGTCCGTTTTTTGCCGCGGCGGCCCATTCCGGGGTGCCGGGGCCAGTCCGTTTTTTGCCGCGGCGGCCCATTCCGGGGTGCCAGACCCGGTCCGTTTTTTGCCGCGGCGGCCCATTCCGGGGTGCCGGCGCCGGCCCGTTTTTTGCCGCGGCGGCCCATTCCGGGGTGCCGGCTCCGGTCCGTTTTTTGCCGCGGCGGCCCATTCCGGGGTGCCGGGGCCGGTCCGTTTTTTGCCGCGGCGGCCCATTCCGGGGTGCCGGGGCCGGTCCGTTTTTTGCCGCGGCGGCCCATTCCGGGGTGCCGGAGCCGGTCCGTTTTTTGCCGCGGCGGCCCATTCCGGGGTGCCAGACCCGGTCCGTTTTTTGCCGCGGCGGCCCATTCCGGGGTGCCGGCGCCGGTCCGTTTTTTGCCGCGGCGGCCCATTCCGGGGTGCCGGGGCCGGTCCGTTTTTTGCCGCGGCGTCCCATTCCGGGGTGCCGGAGCCGGTCCGTTTTTTGCTGCGGCAGCCCATTCCGGGGTGCCGGCTCCGGTCCGTTTTTTGCCGCGGCGGCCCATTCCGGGGTGCCGGCTCCGGTCCGTTTTTTGCCGCGGCGGCCCATTCCGGGGTGCCGGAGCCGGTCCGTTTTTTGACGCGGCGGCCCATTCCAGGGTGCCGGAGCCGGTCCGTTTTTTGACGCGGCGGCCCATTCCGGGGTGCCGGGGCCGGTCCGTTTTTTGCCGCGGCGGCCCATTCCGGGGTGCCGGACCCGGTCCGTTTTTTGCCGCGGCGGCCCATTCCGGGGTGCCGGCGCCGGTCCGTTTTTTGCCGCGGCGGCCCATTCCGGGGTGCCGGGGCCGGGCCGTTTTTTACCGCGGCGGCCCATTCCGGGGTGCCGGCTCCAGTCCGTTTTTTGCCGCGGCGGCCCATTCCGGGGTGCCGGACCCGGTCCGTTTTTTGACGCGGCGGCCCATTCCGGGGTGCCGGCTCCGGTCCGTTTTTTGACGCGGCGGCCCATTCCGGGGTGCCGGGGCCGGTCCGTTTTTTGCCGCGGCGGCCCATTCCGGGGTGCCGGCTCCGGTCCGTTTTTTGACGCGGCGTCCCATTCCGGGGTGTCGGCTCCGGTCCGTTTTTTGCCGCGGCGGCCCATTCCGGGGTGCCGGACCCGGTCCGTTTTTTGCCGCGGCGGCCCATTCCGGGGTGCCGGACCCGGTCCGTTTTTTGCCGCGGCGGCCCATTCCGGGGTGCCGGTGCCGGTCCGTTTTTTGCCACGGTGGCCCATTCCGGGTTGCCGGAGCCGGTCCGTTTTTTGCCGCGGCGGCCCATTCCGGGGTGCCGGAGCCGGTCCGTTTTTTGCCGCGGCGGCCCATTCCGGGGTGCCGGACCCGGTCCGTTTTTTGACGCGGCGGCCCATTCCGGGGTGCCGGCTCCGGTCCGTTTTTTGCCGCGGCGGCCCATTCCGGGGTGCCGGACCCGGTCCGTTTTTTGCCGCGGCGGCCCATTCCGGGGTGCCGGACCCAGTCCGTTTTTTGCCGCGGCGGCCCATTCCGGGGTGCCGGCTCCGGTCCGTTTTTTGCCGCGGTGGCCCATTCCAGGGTGCCGGGGCCGGTCCGTTTTTTGCCGCGGCGGCCCATTCCGGGGTGCCGGGGCCGGGCCGTTTTTTGCCGCGGCGGCCCATTCCAGGGTGCCGGACCCGGTTCGTTTTTTGCCGCGGCGGCCCATTCCGGGGTGCCGGGGCCGGTCCGTTTTTTGCCGCGGCGGCCCATTCCGGGGTGCCGGCTCCGGTCCGTTTTTTGCCGCGGCGGCCCATTCCGGGGTGCCGGACCCGGTCCGTTTTTTGCCGCGGCGGCCCATTCCGGGGTGCCGGACCCAGTCCGTTTTTTGCCGCGGCGGCCCATTCCGGGGTGCCGGCGCCGGCCCGTTTTTTGCCGCGGCGGCCCATTCCGGGGTGCCGGCTCTGGTCCGTTTTTTGACGCGGCGGCCCATTCCGGGGTGCCGGCTCCGGTCCGTTTTTTGACGCGGCGGCCCATTCTGGGGTGCCGGCTCCGGTCCGTTTTTTGCCGCGGCGGCCCATTCCGGGGTGCCGGGGCCGGTCCGTTTTTTGCCGCGGCGGCCCATTCCGGGGTGCCGGCGCCGGTCCGTTTTTTGCCACGGTGGCCCATTCCGGGTTGCCGGACCCGGTCCGTTTTTTGCCGCGGCGGCCCATTCCGGGGTGCCGGAGCCGGTCCGTTTTTTGCCGCGGCGGCCCATTCCGGGGTGCCGGACCCGGTCCGTTTTTTGCCGCGGCGGCCCATTCCGGGGTGCCGGCTCCGGTCCGTTTTTTGCCACGGCGGCCCATTCCGGGGTGCCGGACCCGGTCCGTTTTTTGCCGCGGCGGCCCATTCCGGGGTGCCGGACCCAGTCCGTTTTTTGCCGCGGCGGCCCATTCCGGGGTGCCGGCTCCGGTCCGTTTTTTGCCGCGGTGGCCCATTCCAGGGTGCCGGGGCCGGTCCGTTTTTTGCCGCGGCGGCCCATTCCGGGGTGCCGGGGCCGGGCCGTTTTTTGCCGCGGCGGCCCATTCCGGGGTGCCGGCTCCAGTCCGTTTTTTGCCGCGGCGGCCCATTCCGGGGTGCCGGACCCGGTCCGTTTTTTGCCGCGGCGGCCCATTCCGGGGTGCCGGACCCGGTCCGTTTTTTGCCGCGGCGGCCCATTCCGGGGTGCCGGCGCCGGTCCGTTTTTTGCCGCGGCGGCGCATTCCGGGGTGCCGGCTCCGGTCCGTTTTTTGCCGCGGCGGCCCATTCCGGGGTGCCGGACCCGGTCCGTTTTTTGCCGCGGCGGCCCATTCCGGGGTGTCGGCTCCGGTCCGTTTTTTGCCGCGGCGGCCCATTCCGGGGTGCCGGACCCGGTCCGTTTTTTGCCGCGGCGGCCCATTCCGGGGTGCCGGCTCCGGTCCGTTTTTTGCCGCGGCGGCCCATTCCGGGGTGCCGGACCCGGTCCGTTTTTTGCCACGGTGGCCCATTCCGGGTTGCCGGACCCGGTCCGTTTTTTGCCGCGGCGGCCCATTCCAGGGTGCCGGGGCCAGTCCGTTTTTTGCCGCGGCGGCCCATTCCGGGGTGCCTGCGCCGGTCCGTTTTTTGCCGCGGCGGCCCATTCCGGGGTGCCGGACCCAGTCCGTTTTTTGCCGCGGCGGCCCATTCCGGGGTGCCGGCGCCGGTCCGTTTTTTGCCGCGGCGGCCCATTCCGGGGTGCCGGACCCGGTCCGTTTTTTGCCGCGGCGGCCCATTCCGGGGTGCCGGACCAGGTCCGTTTTTTGCCACGGCGGCCCATTCCGGGGTGCCGGCGCCGGTCCGTTTTTTGCCGCGGCGGCCCATTCCGGGGTGCCGGACCCGGTCCGTTTTTTGCCGCGGCGGCCCATTCCAGGGTGCCGGCTCCAGTCCGTTTTTTGCCGCGGCGGCCCATTCCGGGGTGCCGGCGCCGGTCCGTTTTTTGCCGCGGCGGCCCATTCCGGGTTGCCGGACCCGGTCCGTTTTTTGCCGCGGCGGCCCATTCCAGGGTGCCGGACCCGGTTCGTTTTTTGCCGCGGCGGCCCATTCCGGGGTGCCGGGGCCGGTCCGTTTTTTGCCGCGGCGGCCCATTCCGGGGTGCCGGCTCCGGTCCGTTTTTTGCCGCGGCGGCCCTTTCTGGGGTGCCGGCTCCAGTCCGTTTTTTGCCGCGGCGGCCCATTCCGGGGTTCCGGAGCCGGTCCGTTTTTTGCCGCGGCGGCCCATTCCGGGGTGCCGGGGCCGGTCCGTTTTTTGCCGCGGCGGCCCATTCCGGGGTGCCGGGGCCGGTCCGTTTTTTGCCGCGGCGGCCCATTCCGGGGTGCCGGACCCGGTCCGTTTTTTGCCGCGGCGGCCCATTCCGGGGTGCCGGCGCCGGTCCGTTTTTTGCCGCGGCGGCCCATTCCGGGGTGCCGGGGCCGGGCCGTTTTTTACTGCGGCGGCCCATTCCGGGGTGCCGGCTCCAGTCCGTTTTTTGCCGCGGCGGCCCATTCCGGGGTGCCGGCTCTGGTCCGTTTTTTGACGCGGCGGCCCATTCCGGGGTGCCGGCTCCGGTCCGTTTTTTGACGCGGCGGCCCATTCCGGGGTGCCGGACCCGGTCCGTTTTTTGCCGCGGCGTCCCATTCCGGGGTGCCGGCTCCGGTCCGTTTTTTGACGCGGCGTCCCATTCCGGGGTGCCGGCGCCGGTCCGTTTTTTGCCGCGGCGGCCCATTCCGGGGTGCCGGCGCCGGTCCGTTTTTTGCCGCGGCGTCCCATTCCGGGGTGCCGGGGCCGGTCCGTTTTTTGCCGCGGTGGCCCATTCCGGGGTGCCGGCGCCGGTCCGTTTTTTGCCACGGTGGCCCATTCCGGGTTGCCGGTGCCGGTTCGTTTTTTGCCACGGCGGCCCATTCCGGGGTGCCGGCTCCGGTCCGTTTTTTGACGCGGCGGCCCATTCCGGGGTGCCGGAGCCGGTCCGTTTTTTGCCGCGGCGGCCCATTCCGGGGTGCCGGCACCGGTCCGTTTTTTGCCGCGGCGGCCCATTCCGGGGTGCCGGGGCCGGTCCGTTTTTTGCCGCGGCAGCCCATACCGGGTTGCCGGCTCCGGTCCGTTTTTTGCCGCGGCGGCCCATTCCGGGGTGCCGGGGCCGGTCCGTTTTTTGCCGCGGTGGCCCATTCCGGGGTGCCGGACCCGGTCCGTTTTTTGCCGCGGCGGCCAATTCCAGGGTGCCGGCTCCGGTCCGTTTTTTGCCGCGGCGGCCCATTCCGGGGTGCCGGGGCCGGTCCGTTTTTTGCCGCGGCGGCCCATTCCAGGGTGCCGGCTCCGGTCCGTTTTTTGCCGCGGCGGCCCATTCCGGGGTGCCGGAGCCGGTCCGTTTTTTGCCGCGGCGGCCCATTCCGGGGTGCCGGCTCCGGTCCGTTTTTTGCCGCGGCGGCCCATTCCAGGGTGCCGGACCCGGTCCGTTTTTTGCCGTGGCGGGCCATTCTGGGGTGCCGGGGCCAGTCCGTTTTTTGCCGCGGCGGCCCATTCCGGGGTGCCGGACCCGGTCCGTTTTTTGACGCGGCGGCCCATTCCGGGGTGCCGGAGCCGGTCCGTTTTTTGCCACGGCGGCCCATTCCGGGGTGCCGGACCTGGTCCGTTTTTTGACGCGGCGGCCCATTCCGGGGTGCCGGCGCCGGTCCGTTTTTTGCCACGGCGGCCCATTCCAGGGTGCCGGGGCCAGTCCGTTTTTTGCCGCGGCGGCCCATTCCGGGGTGCCGGAGCCGGTCCGTTTTTTGCCGCGGCGGCCCATTCCGGGGTGCCGGACCCGGTCCGTTTTTTGCCGCGGCGGCCCATTCGGGGGTGCCGGGGCCGGTCCGTTTTTTGCCGCGGCGGCCCATTCCGGGGTGCCGGACCCGGTCCGTTTTTTGCCGCGGCGTCCCATTCCGGGGTGCCGGCGCCGGTCCGTTTTTTGCCACGGCGGCCCATTCCGGGGTGCCGGTTCCGGTCCGTTTTTTGCCGCGGTGGCCCATTCCGGGGTGCCGGCTCCGGTCCGTTTTTTGCCGCGGCGGCCCATTCCGGGGTGCCGGCGCCGGTCCGTTTTTTGCCGCGGCGGCCCATTCCGGGGTGCCGGACTCGGTCCGTTTTTTGCCGCGGTGGCCCATTCCGGGGTGCCGGGGCCAGTCCGTTTTTTGCCACGGCGGCCCATTCCGGGGTGCCGGCTCCGGTCCGTTTTTTGCCGCGGCGGCCCATTCCGGGGTGCCGGCGCCGGTCCGTTTTTTGCCGCGGCGTCCCATTCCGGGGTGCCGGCTCCGGGCCGTTTTTTGCCGCGGCGGCCCATTCTGGGGTGCCGGCTCCAGTCCGTTTTTTGCCGCGGCGGCCCATTCCGGGGTGCCGGCTCCGGTCCGTTTTTTGCCGCGGCGGCCCATTCCGGGGTGCCGGGGCCGGTCCGTTTTTTGCCGCGGCGGCCCATTCCGGGGTGCCGGACCCGGTCCGTTTTTTGCCGCGGCGTCCCATTCCGGGGTGCCGGCGCCGGTCCGTTTTTTGCCGCGGCGGCCCATTCCGGGGTGCCGGGGCCGGTCCGTTTTTTGCCGCGGCGGCCCATTCCGGGGTGCCGGGGCCGGTCCGTTTTTTGCCGCGGCGGCCCATTCCGGGGTGCCGGACCCGGTCCGTTTTTTGCCGCGGCGGCCCATTCCGGGGTTCCGGAGCCGGTCCGTTTTTTGCCGCGGCGGCCCATTCCGGGGTGCCGGCTCCGGTCCGTTTTTTGCCGCGGTGGCCCATTCCGGGGTGCCGGCGCCGGTCCGTTTTTTGCCGCGGCGGCCCATTCCGGGGTGCCGGCGCCGGTCCGTTTTTTGCCGCGGCGGCCCATTCCGGGGTGCCGGCTCCGGTCCGTTTTTTGCCGCGGCGGCCCATTCCGGGGTGCCGGACCCGGTCCGTTTTTTGCCGCGGCGGCCCATTCCGGGGTGCCGGACACGGTCCGTTTTTTGCCGCGGCGGCCCATTCCGGGGTGCCGGAGCCGGTCCGTTTTTTGCCGCGGCGTCCCATTCCGGGGTGCCTGAGCCGGTCCGTTTTTTGCCGCGGCGGCCCATTCCGGGGTGCCGGCTCCGGTCCGTTTTTTGCCGCGGTGGCCCATTCCAGGGTGCCGGGGCCGGTCCGTTTTTTGACGCGGCGGCCCATTCCGGGGTGCCGGGGCCGGTCCGTTTTTTGCCGCGGCGGCCCATTCTGGGGTGCCGGCTCCAGTCCGTTTTTTGCCGCGGCGGCCCATTCCGGGGTGCCGGACCCGGTCCGTTTTTTGCCGCGGCGTCCCATTCCGGGGTGCCGGCGCCGGTCCGTTTTTTGCCGCGGCGGCCCATTCCGGGGTGCCGGACCCGGTCCGTTTTTTGCCGCGGCGGCCCATTCCGGGGTGCCGGCGCCGGTCCGTTTTTTGCCGCGGCGGCCCATTCCGGGGTGCCGGCGCCGGTCCGTTTTTTGCCGCGGCGGCCCATTCCGGGGTGCCGGGGCCGGTCCGTTTTTTGCCGCGGTGGCCCATTCCAGGGTGCCGGGGCCAGTCCGTTTTTTGCCACGGCGGCCCATTCCGGGGTGCCGGCTCCGGTCCGTTTTTTGCCGCGGCGGCCCATTCCGGGGTGCCGGACCCGGTCCGTTTTTTGCCGCGGCGTCCCATTCCGGGGTGCCGGCTCCGGGCCGTTTTTTGCCGCGGCGGCCCATTCTGGGGTGCCGGCTCCAGTCCGTTTTTTGCCGCGGCGGCCCATTCCGGGGTGCCGGCTCCGGTCCGTTTTTTGCCGCGGCGGCCCATTCCGGGGTGCCGGGGCCGGTCCGTTTTTTGCCGCGGCGGCCCATTCCGGGGTGCCGGACCCGGTCCGTTTTTTGCCGCGGCGTCCCATTCCGGGGTGCCGGCGCCGGTCCGTTTTTTGCCGCGGCGGCCCATTCCGGGGTGCCGGGGCCGGTCCGTTTTTTGCCGCGGCGGCCCATTCCGGGGTGCCGGGGCCGGTCCGTTTTTTGCCGCGGCGGCCCATTCCGGGGTGCCGGGGCCGGTCCGTTTTTTGCCGCGGCGGCCCATTCCGGGGTGTCGGGGCCGGTCCGTTTTTTGCCGCGGCAGCCCATTCCGGGGTGCCGGAGCCGGTCCGTTTTTTGCCGCGGCGGCCCATTCCGGGGTGCCGGCTCCGGTCCGTTTTTTGCCGCGGCGGCCCATTCCGGGGTGCCGGACCCGGTCCGTTTTTTGCCGCGGCGGCCCATTCCGGGGTGCCGGCGCCGGTCCGTTTTTTGCCGCGGCGGCCCATTCCGGGGTGCCGGCTCCGGTCAATTTTTTGCCACGGTGGCCCATTCCAGGGTGCCGGGGCCGGTCCGTTTTTTGCCGCGGCGGCCCATTCCGGGGTGCCGGGGCCGGGCCGTTTTTTGCCGCGGCGGCCCATTCCGGGGTGCCGGCTCCAGTCCGTTTTTTGCCGCGGCGGCCCATTCCGGGGTGCCGGACCCGGTCCGTTTTTTGCCGCGGCGGCCCATTCCAGGGTGCCGGACCCGGTCCGTTTTTTGCCGCGGCGGCCCATTCCAGGGTGCCGGGGCCGGTCCGTTTTTTCCGCGGCGGCCCATTCTGGGGTGCCGGCTCCAGTCCGTTTTTTGCCGCGGCGGCCCATTCCGGGGTGCCGGACCCGGTCCGTTTTTTGCCGCGGCGGCCCATTCCGGGGTGCCGGCTCCGGTCCGTTTTTTGCCGCGGCGGCCCATTCCGGGGTGCCGGACCCGGTCCGTTTTTTGCCGCGGCGGCCCATTCCGGGGTGCCGGCGCCGGTCCGTTTTTTGCCGCGGCGGCCCATTCCGGGGTGCCGGCGCCGGTCCGTTTTTTGCCGCGGCGGCCCATTCCGGGGTGCCGGGGCCGGTCCGTTTATTGCCGCGGCGGCCCATTCCGGGGTGCCGGGGCCGGTCCGTTTTTTGCCGCGGCGGCCCATTCCGGGGTGCCGGACCCGGTCCGTTTTTTGCCGCGGCGGCCCATTCCGGGGTTCCGGAGCCGGTCCGTTTTTTGCCGCGGCGGCCCATTCCGGGGTGCCGGACCCGGTCCGTTTTTTGCCGCGGCGTCCCATTCCGGGGTGCCGGCGCCGGTCCGTTTTTTGCCGCGGCGGCCCATTCCGGGGTGCCGGCGCCGGTCCGTTTTTTGCCACGGCGGCCCATTCCAGGGTGCCGGGGGCAGTCCGTTTTTTGCCGCGGCGGCCCATTCCGGGGTGCCGGAGCCGGTCCGTTTTTTGCCGCGGCGGCCCATTCCAGGGTGCCGGACCCGGTCCGTTTTTTGCCGCGGCGGCCCATTCGGGGGTGCCGGGGCCGGTCCGTTTTTTGCCGCGGCGGCCCATTCCGGGGTGCCGGACCCGGTCCGTTTTTTGCCGCGGCGTCCCATTCCGGGGTGCCGGCGCCGGTCCGTTTTTTGCCACGGCGGCCCATTCCGGGGTGCCGGTTCCGGTCCGATTTTTGCCGCGGTGGCCCATTCCGGGGTGCCGGAGCCGGTCCGTTTTTTGCCGCGGCGGCCCATTCCGGGGTGCCGGCGCCGGTCCGTTTTTTGCCGCGGCGGCCCATTCCGGGGTGCCGGGGCCGGTCCGTTTTTTGCCGCGGTGGCCCATTCCAGGGTGCCGGGGCCAGTCCGTTTTTTGCCACGGCGGCCCATTCCGGGGTGCCGGCTCCGGTCCGTTTTTTTGCCGCGGCGGCCCATTCCGGGGTGCCGGGGCCGGTCCGTTTTTTGCCGCGGCGTCCCATTCCGGGGTGCCGGTTCTGGGCCGTTTTTTGCCGCGGCGGCCCATTCCGGGGTGCCGGCTCCAGTCGTTTTTTGCCGCGGCGGCCCATTCCGGGGTGCCGGCTCCGGTCCGTTTTTTGCCGCGGCGGCCCATTCCGGGGTGCCGGACCCGGTCCGTTTTTTGCCGCGGCGGCCCATTCCGGGGTGCCGGACCCGGTCCGTTTTTTGCCGCGGCGGCCCATTCCGGGGTGTCGGGGCCGGTCCGTTTTTTGCCGCGGCGGCCCATTCCGGGGTGCCGGACCCGGTCCGTTTTTTTGCCGCGGCGGCCCATTCCGGGGTGCCGGTGCCGGTCCGTTTTTTGCCACGGTGGCCCATTCCGGGTTGCCGGACCCGGTCCGTTTTTTGCCGCGGCGGCCCATTCCGGGGTGCCGGAGCCGGTCCGTTTTTTGCCGCGGCGGCCCATTCCGGGGTGCCGGACCCGGTCCGTTTTTTGCCGCGGCGGCCCATTCCGGGTTGCCGGCTCCGGTCCGTTTTTTGCCGCGGCGGCCCATTCCGGGGTGCCGGCTCCGGTCCGTTTTTTGCCGCGGCGGCCCATTCCGGGGTGCCGGAGCCGGTCCGTTTTTTGCCGCGGCGTCCCATTCCGGGGTGCCGGCGCCGGTCCGTTTTTTGCCGCGGCGGCCCATTCCGGGGTGCCGGCTCCGGTCCGTTTTTTGCCGCGGTGGCCCATTCCAGGGTGCCGGCGCCGGTCCGTTTTTTGCCGCGGCGGCCCATTCCGGGGTGCCGGGGCCGGGCCGTTTTTTGCCGCGGCGGCCCATTCCGGGGTGCCGGCTCCAGTCCGTTTTTTGCCGCGGCGGCCCATTCCGGGGTGCCGGACCCGGTCCGTTTTTTGACGCGGCGGCCCATTCCAGGGTGCCGGACCCGGTCCGTTTTTTGCCGCGGCGGCCCATTCCGGGGTGCCGGGGCCGGTCCGTTTTTTCCGCGGCGGCCCATTCTGGGGTGCCGGCTCCAGTCCGTTTTTTGCCGCGGCGGCCCATTCCGGGGTGCCGGACCAGGTCCGTTTTTTGCCGCGGCGGCCCATTCCGGGGTGCCGGCTCCGGTCTGTTTTTTGCCGCGGCGGCCCATTCCGGGGTGCCGGACCCGGTCCGTTTTTTGCCGCGGCGTCCCATTCCGGGGTGCCGGCGCCGGTCCGTTTTTTGCCGCGGCGGCCCATTCCGGGGTGCCGGGGCCGGTCCGTTTATTGCCGCGGCGGCCCATTCCGGGGTGCCGGGGCTGGTCCGTTTTTTGCCGCGGCGGCCCATTCCGGGGTGCCGGACCCGGTCCGTTTTTTGCCGCGGAGGCCCATTCCGGGGTTCCGGAGCCGGTCCGTTTTTTGCCGCGGCGGCCCATTCCGGGGTGCCGGGGCCGGTCCGTTTTTTGCCGCGGCGGCCCATTCCGGGGTGCCGGCGCCGGTCCGTTTTTTGCCGCGGCGGCCCATTCCGGGGTGCCGGCGCCGGTCCGTTTTTTGCCGCGGCGGCCCATTCCGGGGTGCCGGACCCGGTCCGTTTTTTGCCGCGGCGGCCCATTCTGGGGTGCCGGCTCCAGTCCGTTTTTTGCCGCGGCGGCCCATTCCGGGGTGCCGGCTCCGGTCCGTTTTTTGCCGCGGCGGCCCATTCCGGGGTGCCGGGGCCGGTCCGTTTTTTGCCGCGGCGGCCCATTCCAGGGTGCCGGGGCCGGGCCGTTTTTTGCCGCGGCGGCCCATTCCGGGGTGCCGGGGCCGGTCCGTTTTTTGCCGCGGCGGCCCATTCCGGGGTGCCGGCTCCAGTCCGTTTTTTGCCGCGGCGGCCCATTCCGGGGTGCCGGCTCCGGTCCGTTTTTTGCCGCGGCGGCCCATTCCGGGGTGCCGGGGCCGGTCCGTTTTTTGCCGCGGCGGCCCATTCCGGGGTGCCGGGGCCGGTCCGTTTTTTGCCGCGGCGTCCCATTCCGGGGTTCCGGAGCCGGTCCGTTTTTTGCCGCGGCGTCCCATTCCGGGGTGCCGGCGCCGGTCCGTTTTTTGCCGCGGCGGCCCATTCCTGGGTGCCGGACCCGGTCCGTTTTTTGCCGCGGCGGCCCATTCCGGGGTGCCGGACCCGGTCCGTTTTTTGCCGCGGCGGCCCATTCCGGGGTGCCGGCTCCGGTCCGTTTTTTGCCGCGGCGGCCCATTCCGGGGTTCCGGAGCCGGTCCGTTTTTTGCCGCGGCGGCCCATTCCGGGGTGCCGCCTCCGGTCCGTTTTTTGCCACGGTGGCCCATTCCGGGGTGCCGGCGCCGGTCCGTTTTTTGCCGCGGCGGCCCATTCCGGGGTGCCGGCGCCGGTCCGTTTTTTGCCGCGGCGGCCCATTCCGGGGTGCCGGACCCGGTCCGTTTTTTGCCGCGGCGGCCCATTCCGGGGTGCCGGAGCCGGTCCGTTTTTTGCCGCGGCGGCCCATTCCGGGGTGCCGGACCCGGTCCGTTTTTTGCCGCGGCGGCCCATTCCGGGGTGCCGGAGCCGGTCCGTTTTTTGCCGCGGCGTCCCATTCCGGGGTGCCGGCGCCGGTCCGTTTTTTGCCGCGGCGGCCCATTCCGGGGTGCCGGCTCCGGTCCGTTTTTTGCCGCGGTGGCCCATTCCAGGGTGCCGGGGCCGGTCCGTTTTTTGCCGCGGCGGCCCATTCCGGGGTGCCGGGGCCGGGCCGTTTTTTGCCGCGGCGGCCCATTCCGGGGTGCCGGCTCCAGTCCGTTTTTTGCCGCGGCGGCCCATTCCGGGGTGCCGGGGCCGGTCCGTTTTTTGCCGCGGCGGCCCATTCCGGGGTGCCGGGGCCGGTCCGTTTTCTGCCGCGGCGGCCCATTCCGGGGTGCCGGCGCCGGTCCGTTTTTTGCCGCGGCGGCCCATTCTGGGGTGCCGGCTCCGGTCCGTTTTTTGACGCGGCGTCCCATTCCGGGGTGCCGGCGCCGGTCCGTTTTTTGCCGCGGCGGCCCATTCCGGGGTGTCGGCTCCGGTCCGTTTTTTGCCGCGGCGGCCCATTCCGGGGTGCCGGGGCCGGTCCGTTTTTTGCCGCGGCGGCCCATTCCGGGGTGCCGGGGCCGGTCCGTTTTTTGCCGCGGCGGCCCATTCCGGGGTGCCGGAGCCGGTCCGTTTTTTGCCACGGTGGCCCATTCCGGGTTGCCGGACCCGGTCCGTTTTTTGCCGCGGCGGCCCATTCCGGGGTGCCGGGGCCAGTCCGCTTTTTGCCGCGGCGGCCCATTCCGGGGTGCCGGACCCGGTCCGTTTTTTGCCGCGGCGTCCCATTCCGGGGTGCCGGCTCCGGTCCGTTTTTTGCCGCGGCGGCCCATTCCGGGGTGCCGGGGCCGGTCCGTTTTTTGCCGCGGCGTCCCATTCCGGGGTGCCGGCGCCGGTCCGTTTTTTGCCACGGCGGCCCATTCCGGGGTGCCGGCTCCGGTCCGTTTTTTGCCGCGGCGGCCCATTCCGGGGTGCCGGACCAGGTCCGTTTTTTGCCACGGCGGCCCATTCCGGGGTGCCGGCGCCGGTCCGTTTTTTGCCGCGGCGGCCCATTCCGGGGTGCCGGACCCGGTCCGTTTTATGCCGCGGCGGCCCATTCCAGGGTGCCGGGGCCAGTCCGTTTTTTGCCACGGCGGCCCATTCCGGGGTGCCGGCTCCGGTCCATTTTTTGCCGTGGCGGCCCATTCCGGGGTGCCGGACCCGGTCCGTTTTTTGCCGCGGCGGCCCATTCCAGGGTGCCGGACCCGGTTCGTTTTTTGCCGCGGCGGCCCATTCCGGGGTGCCGGGGCCGGTCCGTTTTTTGCCGCGGAGGCCCATTCCGGGGTGCCGGCTCCGGGCCGTTTTTTGCCGCGGCGGCCCATTCCGGGGTGCCGGACCCGGTCCGTTTTTTGCCGCGGCGGCCCATTCCGGGGTGCCGGCTCCGGTCCGTTTTTTGCCGCGGCGGCCCATTCCGGGGTGCCGGAGCCGGTCCGTTTTTTGCCGCGGCGTCCCATTCCGGGGTGCCGGCGCCGGTCCGTTTTTTGCCGCGGCGGCCCATTCCGGGGTGCCGGCTCCGGTCCGTTTTTTGCCGCGGTGGCCCATTCCAGGGTGCCGGGGCCGGTCCGTTTTTTGCCGCGGCGGCCCATTCCGGGGTGCCGGACCCGGTCCGTTTTTTGCCGCGGCGGCCCATTCCGGGGTGCCGGCTCCAGTCCGTTTTTTGCCGCGGCGGCCCATTCCGGGGTGCCGGCTCCGGTCCGTTTTTTGCCGCGGCGGCCCATTCCGGGGTGCCGGAGCCGGTCCGTTTTTTGCCGCGGCGGCCCATTCCGGGGTGCCGGGGCCGGTCCGTTTTTTGCCGCGGCGTCCCATTCCGGGGTGCCGGGGCCGGGCCGTTTTTTACCGCGGCGTCCCATTCCGGGGTGCCGGCGCCGGTCCGTTTTTTGCCGCGGCGGCCCATTCCTGGGTGCCGGCGCCGGTCCGTTTTTTGCCGCGGCGGCCCATTCCGGGGTGCCGGACCCGGTCCGTTTTTTGCCGCGGCGGCCCATTCCGGGGTGCCGGCTCCGGTCCGTTTTTTGCCGCGGCGGCCCATTCCGGGGTTCCGGAGCCGGTCCGTTTTTTGCCGCGGCGGCCCATTCCGGGGTGCCGGCTCCGGTCCGTTTTTTGCCACGGCGGCCCATTCCGGGGTGCCGGCGCCGGTCCGTTTTTTGCCGCGGCGGCCCATTCCGGGGTGCCGGCGCCGGTCCGTTTTTTGCCGCGGCGGCCCATTCCGGGGTGCCGGAGCCGGTCCGTTTTTTGCCGCGGCGGCCCATTCCGGGGTGCCGGACCCGGTCCGTTTTTTGCCGCGGCGGCCCATTCCGGGGTGCCGGCTCCGGTCCGTTTTTTGCCGCGGCGGCCCATTCCGGGGTGCCGGAGCCGGTCCGTTTTTTGCCGCGGCGTCCCATTCCGGGGTGCCGGCGCCGGTCCGTTTTTTGCCGCGGCGGCCCATTCCGGGGTGCCGGCTCCGGTCCGTTTTTTGCCGCGGTGGCCCATTCCAGGGTGCCGGGGCCGGTCCGTTTTTTGCCGCGGCGGCCCATTCCGGGGTGCCGGGGCCGGGCCGTTTTTTGCCGCGGCGGCCCATTCCGGGGTGCCGGCTCCAGTCCGTTTTTTGCTGCGGCGGCCCATTCCGGGGTGCCGGCTCCGGTCCGTTTTTTGCCGCGGCGGCCCATTCCGGGGTTCCGGGGCCGGTCCGTTTTTTGCCGCGGCGGCCCATTCCGGGGTGCCGGCGCCGGTCCGTTTTTTGCCGCGGCGGCCCATTCCGGGGTGCCGGCTCCGGTCCGTTTTTTGACGCGGCGGCCCATTCCGGGGTGCCGGACCCGGTCCGTTTTTTGCCGCGGCGGCCCATTCCGGGGTGCCGGCTCCGGTCCGTTTTTTGCCGCGGCGGCCCATTCCGGGGTGCCGGGGCCGGTCCGTTTTTTGCCGCGGCGGCCCATTCCGGGGTGCCGGGGCCGGTCCGTTTTTTGCCGCGGCGGCCCATTCCGGGGTTCCGGAGCCGGTCCGTTTTTTGCCGCGGCGTCCCATTCCGGGGTGCCGGCGCCGGTCCGTTTTTTGCCGCGGCGGCCCATTCCTGGGTGCCGGACCCGGTCCGTTTTTTGCCGCGGCGGCCCATTCCGGGGTGCCGGACCCGGTCCGTTTTTTGCCGCGGCGGCCCATTCCGGGGTGCCGGCTCCGGTCCGTTTTTTGCCGCGGCGGCCCATTCCGGGGTTCCGGAGCCGGTCCGTTTTTTGCCGCGGCGGCCCATTCCGGGGTGCCGCCTCCGGTCCGTTTTTTGCCACGGTGGCCCATTCCGGGGTGCCGGGGCCGGTCCGTTTTTTGCCGCGGCGGCCCATTCCGGGGTGCCGGCGCCGGTCCGTTTTTTGCCGCGGCGGCCCATTCCGGGGTGCCGGACCCGGTCCGTTTTTTGCCGCGGCGGCCCATTCCGGGGTGCCGGAGCCGGTCCGTTTTTTGCCGCGGCGGCCCATTCCGGGGTGCCGGACCCGGTCCGTTTTTTGCCGCGGCGGCCCATTCCGGGGTGCCGGAGCCGGTCCGTTTTTTGCCGCGGCGTCCCATTCCGGGGTGCCGGCGCCGGTCCGTTTTTTGCCGCGGCGGCCCATTCCGGGGTGCCGGACCCGGTCCGTTTTTTGCCGCGGTGGCCCATTCCAGGGTGCCGGGGCCGGTCCGTTTTTTGCCGCGGCGGCCCATTCCGGGGTGCCGGGGCCGGGCCGTTTTTTGCCGCGGCGGCCCATTCCGGGGTGCCGGCTCCAGTCCGTTTTTTGCCGCGGCGGCCCATTCCGGGGTGCCGGGGCCGGTCCGTTTTTTGCCGCGGCGGCCCATTCCGGGGTGCCGGGGCCGGTCCGTTTTCTGCCGCGGCGGCCCATTCCGGGGTGCCGGCGCCGGTCCGTTTTTTGCCGCGGCGGCCCATTCTGGGGTGCCGGCTCCGGTCCGTTTTTTGACGCGGCGGCCCATTCCGGGGTGCCGGGCCCGGTCCGTTTTTTGCCGCGGCGGCCCATTCCGGGGTGTCGGCTCCGGTCCGTTTTTTGCCGCGGCGGCCCATTCCGGGGTGCCGGGGCCGGTCCGTTTTTTGACGCGGCGGCCCATTCCGGGGTGCCGGGGCCGGTCCGTTTTTTGCCGCGGCGGCCCATTCCGGGGTGCCGGAGCCGGTCCGTTTTTTGCCACGGTGGCCCATTCCGGGTTGCCGGACCCGGTCCGTTTTTTGCCGCGGCGGCCCATTCCGGGGTGCCGGGGCCAGTCCGTTTTTTGCCGCGGCGGCCCATTCCGGGGTGCCGGAGCCAGTCCGCTTTTTGCCGCGGCGGCCCATTCCGGGGTGCCGGACCCGGTCCGTTTTTTGCCGCGGCGTCCCATTCCGGGGTGCCGGCTCCGGTCCGTTTTTTGCCGCGGCGGCCCATTCCGGGGTGCCGGGGCCGGTCCGTTTTTTGCCGCGGCGTCCCATTCCGGGGTGCCGGCGCCGGTCCGTTTTTTGCCACGGCGGCCCATTCCGGGGTGCCGGCTCCGGTCCGTTTTTTGCCGCGGCGGCCCATTCCGGGGTGCCGGACCAGGTCCGTTTTTTGCCACGGCGGCCCATTCCGGGGTGCCGGCGCCGGTCCGTTTTTTGCCGCGGCGGCCCATTCCGGGGTGCCGGACCCGGTCCGTTTTATGCCGCGGCGGCCCATTCCAGGGTGCCGGGGCCAGTCCGTTTTTTGCCACGGCGGCCCATTCCGGGGTGCCGGCTCCGGTCCGTTTTTTGCCGTGGCGGCCCATTCCGGGGTGCCGGACCCGGTCCGTTTTTTGCCGCGGCGGCCCATTCCAGGGTGCCGGACCCGGTTCGTTTTTTGCCGCGGCGGCCCATTCCGGGGTGCCGGGGCCGGTCCGTTTTTTGCCGCGGAGGCCCATTCCGGGGTGCCGGCTCCGGGCCGTTTTTTGCCGCGGCGGCCCATTCCGGGGTGCCGGACCCGGTCCGTTTTTTGCCGCGGCGGCCCATTCCGGGGTGCCGGCTCCGGTCCGTTTTTTGCCGCGGCGGCCCATTCCGGGGTGCCGGAGCCGGTCCGTTTTTTGCCGCGGCGTCCCATTCCGGGGTGCCGGCGCCGGTCCGTTTTTTGCCGCGGCGGCCCATTCCGGGGTGCCGGCTCCGGTCCGTTTTTTGCCGCGGTGGCCCATTCCAGGGTGCCGGGGCCGGTCCGTTTTTTGCCGCGGCGGCCCATTCCGGGGTGCCGGACCCGGTCCGTTTTTTGCCGCGGCGGCCCATTCCGGGGTGCCGGCTCCAGTCCGTTTTTTGCCGCGGCGGCCCATTCCGGGGTGCCGGCTCCGGTCCGTTTTTTGCCGCGGCGGCCCATTCCGGGGTGCCGGAGCCGGTCCGTTTTTTGCCGCGGCGGCCCATTCCGGGGTGCCGGGGCCGGTCCGTTTTTTGCCGCGGCGTCCCATTCCGGGGTGCCGGCTCCGGTCCGTTTTTTGCCGCGGCGTCCCATTCCGGGGTGCCGGCGCCGGTCCGTTTTTTGCCGCGGCGGCCCATTCCTGGGTGCCGGCGCCGGTCCGTTTTTTGCCGCGGCGGCCCATTCCGGGGTGCCGGACCCGGTCCGTTTTTTGCCGCGGCGGCCCATTCCGGGGTGCCGGCTCCGGTCCGTTTTTTGCCGCGGCGGCCCATTCCGGGGTTCCGGAGCCGGTCCGTTTTTTGCCGCGGCGGCCCATTCCGGGGTGCCGGCTCCGGTCCGTTTTTTGCCACGGCGGCCCATTCCGGGGTGCCGGCGCCGGTCCGTTTTTTGCCGCGGCGGCCCATTCCGGGGTGCCGGCGCCGGTCCGTTTTTTGCCGCGGCGGCCCATTCCGGGGTGCCGGAGCCGGTCCGTTTTTTGCCGCGGCGGCCCATTCCGGGGTGCCGGACCCGGTCCGTTTTTTGCCGCGGCGGCCCATTCCGGGGTGCCGGCTCCGGTCCGTTTTTTGCCGCGGCGGCCCATTCCGGGGTGCCGGAGCCGGTCCGTTTTTTGCCGCGGCGTCCCATTCCGGGGTGCCGGCGCCGGTCCGTTTTTTGCCGCGGCGGCCCATTCCGGGGTGCCGGCTCCGGTCCGTTTTTTGCCGCGGTGGCCCATTCCAGGGTGCCGGGGCCGGTCCGTTTTTTGCCGCGGCGGCCCATTCCGGGGTGCCGGGGCCGGGCCGTTTTTTGCCGCGGCGGCCCATTCCGGGGTGCCGGCTCCAGTCCGTTTTTTGCTGCGGCGGCCCATTCCGGGGTGCCGGCTCCGGTCCGTTTTTTGCCGCGGCGGCCCATTCCGGGGTTCCGGGGCCGGTCCGTTTTTTGCCGCGGCGGCCCATTCCGGGGTGCCGGCGCCGGTCCGTTTTTTGCCGCGGCGGCCCATTCCGGGGTGCCGGCTCCGGTCCGTTTTTTGACGCGGCGGCCCATTCCGGGGTGCCGGACCCGGTCCGTTTTTTGCCGCGGCGGCCCATTCCGGGGTGTCGGCTCCGGTCCGTTTTTTGCCGCGGCGGCCCATTCCGGGGTGCCGGGGCCGGTCCGTTTTTTGCCGCGGCGGCCCATTCCGGGGTGCCGGGGCCGGTCCGTTTTTTGCCGCGGCGGCCCATTCCGGGGTGCCGGACCCGGTCCGTTTTTTGCCACGGCGTCCCATTCCGGGGTGCCGGCTCCGGTCCGTTTTTTGCCGCGGCGGCCCATTCCGTGGTGCCGGGGCCGGTCCGTTTTTTGCCGCGGCGTCCCATTCCGGGGTGCCGGCGCCGGTCCGTTTTTTGCCACGGCGGCCCATTCCGGGGTGCCGGACCCGGTCCGTTTTTTGCCGCGGCGGCCCATTCCGGGGTGCCGGACCAGGTCCGTTTTTTGCCACGGCGGCCCATTCCGGGGTGCCGGCGCCGGTCCGTTTTTTGCCGCGGCGGCCCATTCCGGGGTGCCGGACCCGGTCCGTTTTATGCCGCGGCGGCCCATTCCAGGGTGCCGGGGCCAGTCCGTTTTTTGCCACGGCGGCCCATTCCGGGGTGCCGGCTCCGGTCCGTTTTTTGCCGTGGCGGCCCATTCCGGGGTGCCGGACCCGGTCCGTTTTTTGCCGCGGCGGCCCATTCCAGGGTGCCGGACCCGGTTCGTTTTTTGCCGCGGCGGCCCATTCCGGGGTGCCGGACCCGGTCCGTTTTTTGCCGCGGAGGCCCATTCCGGGGTGCCGGCTCCGGGCCGTTTTTTGCCGCGGCGGCCCATTCCGGGGTGCCGGCTCCGGTCCGTTTTTTGCCGCGGCGGCCCATTCCGGGGTGCCGGGGCCGGTCCGTTTTTTGCCGCGGCGGCCCATTCCGGGGTGCCGGGGCCGGTCCGTTTTTTGCCGCGGCGGCCCATTCCGGGGTGCCGGCGCCGGCCCGTTTTTTGCCGCGGCGGCCCAATCCGGGGTGCCGGAGCCGGTCCGTTTTTTGCCGCGGCGGCCCATTCCGGGGTGCCGGAGCCGGTCCGTTTTTTGCCGCGGCGGCCCATTCCGGGGTGCCGGGGCCGGTCCGTTTTTTGCCGCGGCGTCCCATTCCGGGGTGCCGGCTCCGGTCCGTTTTTTGCCGCGGCGTCCCATTCCGGGGTGCCGGCGCCGGTCCGTTTTTTGCCGCGGCGGCCCATTCCTGGGTGCCGGCGCCGGTCCGTTTTTTGCCGCGGCGGCCCATTCCGGGGGTGCCGGCTCCGGTCCGTTTTTTGCCGCGGCGGCCCATTCCGGGGTGCCGGGGCCGGTCCGTTTTTTTGCCGCGGCGGCCCATTCCGGGGTGCCGGACCCGGTCCGTTTTTTGCCGCGGCGGCCCATTCCGGGGTGCCGGGGCCGGTCCGTTTTTTGCCGCGGCGGCCCATTCCGGGGTGCCGGGGCCGGTCCGTTTTTTGCCGCGGCGGCCCATTCCGGGGTGCCGGGGCCGGTCCGTTTTTTGCCGTGGCGGCCCATTCCGGGGTGCCGGCGCCGGTCCGTTTTTTGACGCGGCGGCCCATTCCGGGGTGCCGGAGCCGGTCCGTTTTTTGCCGCGGCGGCCCATTCCGGGGTGCCGGCTCCGGTCCGTTTTTTGCCGCGGCGGCCCATTCCGGGGTGCCGGAGCCGGTCCGTTTTTTGCCGCGGCGTCCCATTCCGGGGTGCCGGCGCCGGTCCGTTTTTTGCCGCGGCGGCCCATTCCGGGGTGCCGGCTCCGGTCCGTTTTTTGCCGCGGTGGCCCATTCCAGGGTGCCGGGGCCGGTCCGTTTTTTGCCGCGGCGGCCCATTCCGGGGCCGGGGCCGGGCCGTTTTTTGCCGCGGCGGCCCATTCCGGGGTGCCGGGGCCGGTCCGTTTTTTTGCCGCGGCGGCCCATTCCGGGGGTGCCGGCGCCGGTCCGTTTTTTGCCGCGGCGGCCCATTCCGGGGTGCCGGGGCCGGGCCGTTTTTTACCGCGGCGGCCCATTCCGGGGTGCCGGCTCCAGTCCGTTTTTTGCCGCGGCGGCCCATTCCGGGGTGCCGGCTCCAGTCCGTTTTTTGACGCGGCGGCCCGTTCCGGGGTGCCGGCTCTGGTCCGTTTTTTTGACGCGGCGGCCCATTCCGGGGTGCCGGCTCCGGTCCGTTTTTTGACGCGGCGGCCCATTCCGGGGGTGCCGGGGCCGGTCCGTTTTTTGCCGCGGCGGCCCATTCCGGGGTGCCGGCTCCGGTCCGTTTTTTGACGCGGCGTCCCATTCCGGGGTGTCGGCTCCGGTCCGTTTTTTGCCGCGGCGGCCCATTCCGGGGTGCCGGCGCCGGTCCGTTTTTTGCCGCGGCGGCCCATTCCGGGGTGCCGGGGCCGGTCCGTTTTTTGCCGCGGCGGCCCATTCCGGGGTGCCGGACCCGGTCCGTTTTTTGCCACGGTGGCCCATTCCGGGGTGCCGGACCCGGTCCGTTTTTTGCCGCGGCGGCCCATTCCGGGGTGCCGGAGCCGGTCCGTTTTTTGACGCGGCGGCCCATTCCGGGGTGCCGGACCCGGTCCGTTTTTTGCCGCGGCGGCCCATTCCGGGGTGCCGGCACCGGTCCGTTTTTTGCCGCGGCGGCCCATTCCGGGGTGCTGGGGCCTGTCCGTTTTTTGCCGCGGCAGCCCATTCCGGGGTGCCGGCTCCGGTCCGTTTTTTGCCGCGGCGGCCCATTCCGGGGTGCCGGGGCCGGTCCGTTTTTTGCCGCGGTGGCCCATTCCGGGTTGCCGGCTCCGGTCCGTTTTTTGCCGCGGCGGCCCATTCCGGGGTGCCGGCTCCGGTCCGTTTTTTGACGCGGCGGCCCATTCCGGGGTGCCGGGGCCGGTCCGTTTTTTGCCGCGGCGGCCCATTCCGGGGTGCCGGGGCCGGTCCGTTTTTTTGCCGCGGCGGCCCATTCCGGGGTGCCGGCTCCGGTCCGTTTTTTGCCGCGGCGGCCCATTCCGGGGTGCCGGGGCCGGTCCGTTTTTTGCCGCGGCGACCCATTCCGGGGTGCCGGCTCCGGTCCGTTTTTTTGCCGCGGCGGCCCATTCCGGGGTGCCGGACCCGGTCCGTTTTTTGCCGCGGCGGCCCATTCCAGGGTGCCGGACCCGGTCCGTTTTTTGCCGCGGCGGCCCATTCCAGGGTGCCGGACCCGGTCCGTTTTTTGCCGCGGCGGCCCATTCCGGGGTGCCGGACCCGGTCCGTTTTTTGACGCGGCGGCCCATTCCGGGGTGCCGGAGCCGGTCCGTTTTTTGCCACGGCGGCCCATTCCGGGGTGCCGGACCCGGTCCGTTTTTTGACGCGGCGTCCCATTCCGGGGTGCCGGACCCGGTCCGTTTTTTGCCGCGGCGGCCCATTCCGGGGTGCCGGGGCCGGTCCGTTTTTTTGCCGCGGCGGCCCATTCCGGGGTTCCGGAGCCGGTCCGTTTTTTGCCGCGGCGGCCCATTCCGGGGTGCCGGCTCCGGTCCGTTTTTTCCACGGTGGCCCATTCCGGGGTGCCGGCGCCGGTCCGTTTTTTGCCGCGGCGGCCCATTCCGGGGTGCCGGCGCCGGTCCGTTTTTTGCCGCGGCGGCCCATTCCGGGGTGCCGGAGCCGGTCCGTTTTTTGCCGCGGCGGCCCATTCCGGGGTGCCGGACCCGGTCCGTTTTTTACCGTGGTGGCCCATTCCGGGGTGCCGGCTCCAGTCCGTTTTTTGCCGCGGCGGCCCATTCCGGGGTGCCGGCTCCGGTCCGTTTTTTGCCGCGGCGGCCCATTCCGGGGTGCCGGGGCCGGTCCGTTTTTTTGCCGCGGCGGCCCATTCCGGGGTGCCGGACCCGGTCCGTTTTTTGCCGCGGCGGCCCATTCCGGGGTGCCGGCGCCGGTCCGTTTTTTGACGCGGCGGCCCATTCCGGGGTGCCGGCGCCGGTCCGTTTTTTGACGCGGCGGCCCATTCCGGGGTGCCGGGGCCGGTCCGTTTTTTGCCGCGGCGGCCCATTCCGGGGTGCCGGGGCCGGTCCGTTTTTTGCCGCGGCAGCCCATTCCGGGGTGCCGGACCCGGTCCGTTTTTTGCCGCGGCGTCCCATTCCGGGGTGCCGGGACCGGTCCGTTTTTTGCCGCGGCGGCCCATTCCGGGGTGCCGGAGCCGGTCCGTTTTTTGCCGCGGCGGCCCATTCCGGGGTGCCGGCTCCGGTCCGTTTTTTGCCACGGTGGCCCATTCGGGGTGCCGGCGCCGGTCCGTTTTTTGCCGCGGCGGCCCATTCCGGGGGTGCCGGCGCCGGTCCGTTTTTTTGCCGCGGCGGCCCATTCCGGGGTGCCGGAGCCGGTCCGTTTTTTGCCGCGGCGGCCCATTCCGGGGTGCCGGACCCGGTCCGTTTTTTGCCGCGGCGGCCCATTCCGGGGTGCCGGCTCCGGTCCGTTTTTTGCCGCGGCGGCCCATTCCGGGGTGCCGGAGCCGGTCCGTTTTTTTGCCGCGGCGTCCCATTCCGGGGTGCCGGCGCCGGTCCGTTTTTTGCCGCGGCGGCCCATTCCGGGGTGCCGGCTCCGGTCCGTTTTTTGCCGCGGTGGCCCATTCCAGGGTGCCGGGGCCGGTCCGTTTTTTGCCGCGGCGGCCCATTCCGGGGTGCCGGGGCCGGGCCGTTTTTTGCCGCGGCGGCCCATTCCGGGGTGCCGGCTCCAGTCCGTTTTTTGCCGCGGCGGCCCATTCCGGGGTGCCGGGGCCGGTCCGTTTTTTGCCGCGGCGGCCCATTCCGGGGTGCCGGCGCCGGTCCGTTTTTTGCCGCGGCGTCCCATTCCGGGGGTGCCGGCTCCGGTCCGTTTTTTGCCGCGGCGTCCCATTCCGGGGTGCCGGCGCCAGTCCGTTTTTTGCCGCGGCGGCCCATTCCTGGGTGCCGGCGCCGGTCCGTTTTTTGCCGCGGCGGCCCATTCCGGGGTGCCGGACCCGGTCCGTTTTTTGCCGCGGCGGCCCATTCCGGGGGTGCCGGGGCCGGTCCGTTTTTTGCCGCGGAGGCCCATTCCGGGGTGCCGGCTCCGGGCCGTTTTTTGCCGCGGCGGCCCATTCTGGGGTGCCGGCTCCAGTCCATTTTTTGCCGCGGCGGCCCATTCCGGGGTGCCGGCTCCGGTCCGTTTTTTGCCGCGGCGGCCCATTCCGGGGTGCCGGGGCCGGTCCGTTTTTTGCCGCGGCGGCCCATTCCGGGGTGCCGGGGCCGGTCCGTTTTTTGCCGCGGCGGCCCATTCCGGGGTGCCGGCGCCGGCCCGTTTTTTGCCGCGGCGGCCCAATCCGGGGTGCCGGAGCCGGTCCGTTTTTTGCCGCGGCGGCCCATTCCGGGGTGCCGGACCCGGTCCGTTTTTTGCCGCGGCGGCCCATTCCGGGGTGCCGGCGCCGGTCCGTTTTTTGCCGCGGCGGCCCATTCCGGGGTGCCGGGGCCAGTCCGCTTTTTGCCGCGGCGGCCCATTCCGGGGTGCCAGACCCGGTCCGTTTTTTGCCGCGGCGGCCCATTCCGGGGTGCCGGCTCCGGCCCGTTTTTTGCCGCGGCGGCCCATTCCGGGGTGCCGGCTCCGGTCCGTTTTTTGCCGCGGCGGCCCATTCCGGGGTGCCGGCGCCGGTCCGTTTTTTGCCGCGGCGGCCCATTCCGGGGTGCCGGGGCCGGTCCGTTTTTTGCCGCGGCGGCCCATTCCGGGGTGCCAGAGCCGGTCCGTTTTTTGACGCGGCGGCCCATTCCGGGGTGCCGGGGCCGGTCCGTTTTTTGCCGCGGCGGCCCATTCCGGGGTGCCGGGGCCGGTCCGTTTTTTGCCGCGGCGGCCCATTCCGGGGTGCCGGCGCCGGTCCGTTTTTTGACGCGGCGGCCCATTCCGGGGTGCCGGAGCCGGTCCGTTTTTTGCCGCGGCGGCCCATTCCGGGGTGCCGGACCCGGTCCGTTTTTTGCCGCGGCGGCCCATTCCGGGGTGCCGGGGCCGGTCCGTTTTTTGCCGCGGCGGCCCATTCCGGGGTTCCGGAGCCGGTCCGTTTTTTGCCGCGGCGGCCCATTCCGGGGTGCCGGCTCCGGTCCGTTTTTTGCCACGGTGGCCCATTCCGGGGTGCCGGCGCCGGTCCGTTTTTTGCCGCGGCGGCCCATTCCGGGGTGCCGGCGCCGGTCCGTTTTTTGCCGCGGCGGCCCATTCCGGGGTGCCGGAGCCGGTCCGTTTTTTGCCGCGGCGGCCCATTCCGGGGTGCCGGACCCGGTCCGTTTTTTGCCGCGGTGGCCCATTCCGGGGTGCCGGCTCCAGTCCGTTTTTTGCCGCGGCGGCCCATTCCGGGGTGCCGGCTCCGGTCCGTTTTTTGCCGCGGCGGCCCATTCCGGGGTGCCGGGGCCGGTCCGTTTTTTGCCGCGGCGGCCCATTCCGGGGTGCCGGACCCGGTCCGTTTTTTGCCGCGGCGGCCCATTCCGGGGTGCCGGGGCCGGTCCGTTTTTTGACGCGGCGGCCCATTCCGGGGTGCCGGGGCCGGTCCGTTTTTTGCCGCGGCGGCCCATTCCGGGGTGCCGGGGCCGGTCCGTTTTTTGCCGCGGCGGCCCATTCCGGGGTGCCGGACCCGGTCCGTTTTTTGCCGCGGCGTCCCATTCCGGGGTGCCGGGGCCGGTCCGTTTTTTGCCGCGGCGGCCCATTCCGGGGTTCCGGAGCCGGTCCGTTTTTTGCCGCGGCGGCCCATTCCGGGGTGCCGGCTCCGGTCCGTTTTTTGCCACGGTGGCCCATTCCGGGGTGCCGGCGCCGGTCCGTTTTTTGCCGCGGCGGCCCATTCCGGGGTGCCGGCGCCGGTCCGTTTTTTGCCGCGGCGTCCCATTCCGGGGTGCCGGAGCCGGTCCGTTTTTTGCCGCGGCGGCCCATTCCGGGGTGCCGGACCCGGTCCGTTTTTTGCCGCGGCGGCCCATTCCGGGGTGCCGGCTCCGGTCCGTTTTTTGCCGCGGCGGCCCATTCCGGGGTGCCGGAGCCGGTCCGTTTTTTGCCGCGGCGTCCCATTCCGGGGTGCCGGCGCCGGTCCGTTTTTTGCCGCGGCGGCCCATTCCGGGGTGCCGGCTCCGGTCCGTTTTTTGCCGCGGTGGCCCATTCCAGGGTGCCGGGGCCGGTCCGTTTTTTGCCGCGGCGGCCCATTCCGGGGTGCCGGGGCCGGGCCGTTTTTTGCCGCGGCGGCCCATTCCGGGGTGCCGGCTCCAGTCCGTTTTTTGCCGCGGCGGCCCATTCCGGGGTGCCGGGGCCGGTCCGTTTTTTGCCGCGGCGGCCCATTCCGGGGTGCCGGCGCCGGTCCGTTTTTTGCCGCGGCGTCCCATTCCGGGGTGCCGGCTCCGGTCCGTTTTTTGCCGCGGCGTCCCATTCCGGGGTGCCGGGGCCGGTCCGTTTTTTGCCGCGGCGGCCCATTCCGGGGTGCCGGCGCCGGTCCGTTTTTTGCCGCGGCGTCCCATTCCGGGGTGCCGGCTCCGGTCCGTTTTTTGCCGCGGCGTCCCATTCCGGGGTGCCGCCGCCGGTCCGTTTTTTTGCCGCGGCGGCCCATTCCTGGGTGCCGGCGCCGGTCCGTTTTTTGCCGCGGCGGCCCATTCCGGGGTGCCGGACCCGGTCCGTTTTTTGCCGCGGCGGCCCATTCCGGGGTGCCGGGGCCGGTCCGTTTTTTGCCGCGGAGGCCCATTCCGGGGTGCCGGCTCCGGGCCGTTTTTTGCCGCGGCGGCCCATTCTGGGGTGCCGGCTCCAGTCCGTTTTTTGCCGCGGCGGCCCATTCCGGGGTGCCGGCTCCGGTCCGTTTTTTGCCGCGGCGGCCCATTCCGGGGTGCCGGGGCCGGTCCGTTTTTTGCCGCGGCGGCCCATTCCGGGGTGCCGGGGCCGGTCCGTTTTTTGCCGCGGCGGCCCATTCCGGGGTGCCGGCGCCGGCCCGTTTTTTGCCGCGGCGGCCCAATCCGGGGTGCCGGAGCCGGTCCGTTTTTTGCCGTGGCGGCCCATTCCGGGGTGCCGGACCCGGTCCGTTTTTTGCCGCGGCGGCCCATTCCGGGGTGCCGGCGCCGGTCCGTTTTTTGCCGCGGCGGCCCATTCCGGGGTGCCGGGGCCAGTCCGCTTTTTGCCGCGGCGGCCCATTCCGGGGTGCCAGACCCGGTCCGTTTTTTGCCGCGGCGGCCCATTCCGGGGTGCCGGCTCCGGCCCGTTTTTTGCCGCGGCGGCCCATTCCGGGGTGCCGGCTCCGGTCCGTTTTTTGCCGCGGCGGCCCATTCTGGGGTGCCGGGGCCGGTCCGTTTTTTTGCCGCGGCGGCCCATTCCGGGGTGCCGGGGCCGGTCCGTTTTTTGCCGCGGCGGCCCATTCCGGGGTGCCAGAGCCGGTCCGTTTTTTGACGCGGCGGCCCATTCCGGGGTGCCGGCGCCGGTCCGTTTTTTGCCGCGGCGGCCCATTCCGGGGTGCCGGGGCCGGTCCGTTTTTTGCCGCGGCGGCCCATTCCGGGGTGCCGGCGCCGGTCCGTTTTTTGCCGCGGCGGCCCATTCCGGGGTGCCGGAGCCGGTCCGTTTTTTGCCGCGGCGGCCCATTCCGGGGTGCCGGACCCGGTCCGTTTTTTGCCGCGGCGGCCCATTCCGGGGTGCCGGAGCCGGTCCGTTTTTTGCCGCGGCGTCCCATTCCGGGGTGCCGGCGCCGGTCCGTTTTTTGCCGCGGCGGCCCATTCCGGGGTGCCGGCTCCGGTCCGTTTTTTGCCGCGGTGGCCCATTCCAGGGTGCCGGGGCCGGTCCGTTTTTTGCCGCGGCGGCCCATTCCGGGGTGCCGGGGCCGGGCCGTTTTTTGCCGCGGCGGCCCATTCCGGGGTGCCGGCTCCAGTCCGTTTTTTGCCGCGGCGGCCCATTCCGGGGTGCCGGCTCCGGTCCGTTTTTTGCCGCGGCGGCCCATTCCGGGGTGCCGGGGCTGGTCCGTTTTTTGCCGCGGCGGCCCATTCCGGGGTGCCGGCGCCGGTCCGTTTTTTGCCGCGGCGGCCCATTCCGGGGTGCCGGCTCCGGTCCGTTTTTTGACGCGGTGGCCCATTCCGGGGTGCCGGACCCGGTCCGTTTTTTGCCGCGGCGGCCCATTCCGGGGTGTCGGCTCCGGTCCGTTTTTTGCCGCGGCGGCCCATTCCGGGGTGCCGGGGCCGGTCCGTTTTTTGCCGCGGCGGCCCATTCCGGGGTGCCGGCGCCGGTCCGTTTTTTGCCGCGGCGGCCCATTCCGGGGTGCCGGAGCCGGTCCGTTTTTTGCCACGGTGGCCCATTCCGGGGTGCCGGAGCCGGTCCGTTTTTTGCCGCGGCGGCCCATTCCGGGGTGCCGGGGCCAGTCCGTTTTTTGCCGCGGCGGCCCATTCCGGGGTGCCGGAGCCAGTCCGTTTTTTGCCGCGGCGGCCCATTCCGGGGTGCCGGACCCGGTCCGTTTTTTGCCGCGGCGTCCCATTCCGGGGTGCCGGCTCCGGTCCGTTTTTTGCCGCGGGGGCCCATTCCGGGGTGCCGGGGCCGGTCCGTTTTTTGCCGCGGCGTCCCATTCCGGGGTGCCGGCGCCGGTCCGTTTTTTGCCACGGCGGCCCATTCCGGGGTGCCGGACCCGGTCCGTTTTTTGCCGCGGCGGCCCATTCCGGGGTGCCGGACCAGGTCCGTTTTTTGCCACGGCGGCCCATTCCGGGGTGCCGGCGCCGGTCCGTTTTTTGCCGCGGCGGCCCATTCCGGGGTGCCGGACCCGGTCCGTTTTATGCCGCGGCGGCCCATTCCAGGGTGCCGGGGCCAGTCCGTTTTTTGCCACGGCGGCCCATTCCGGGGTGCCGGCTCCGCTCCGTTTTTTGCCGTGGCGGCCCATTCCGGGGTGCCGGACCCGGTCCGTTTTTTGCCGCGGCGGCCCATTCCAGGGTGCCGGACCCGGTTCGTTTTTTGCCGCGGCGGCCCATTCCGGGGTGCCGGGGCCGGTCCGTTTTTTGCCGCGGAGGCCCATTCCGGGGTGCCGGCTCCGGGCCGTTTTTTGCCGCGGCGGCCCATTCCGGGGTGCCGGCTCCAGTCCGTTTTTTGCCGCGGCGGCCCATTCCGGGGTGCCGGCTCCGGTCCGTTTTTTGACGCGGCGGCCCATTCCGGGGTGCCGGGGCCGGTCCGTTTTTTGCCGCGGCGGCCCATTCCGGGGTGCCGGGGCCGGTCCGTTTTTTGCCGCGGCGGCCCATTCCGGGGTGCCGGCGCCGGCCCGTTTTTTGCCGCGGCGGCCCAATCCGGGGTGCCGGAGCCGGTCCGTTTTTTGCCGTGGCGGCCCATTCCGGGGTGCCGGACCCGGTCCGTTTTTTGCCGTGGCGGCCCATTCCGGGGTGCCGGCGCCGGTCCGTTTTTTGCCGCGGCGGCCCATTCCGGGGTGCCGGGGCCAGTCCGTTTTTTGCCGCGGCGGCCCATTCCGGGGTGCCAGACCCGGTCCGTTTTTTGCCGCGGCGGCCCATTCCGGGGTGCCGGCTCCGGCCCGTTTTTTGCCGCGGCGGCCCATTCCGGGGTGCCGGCTCCGGTCCGTTTTTTGCCGCGGCGGCCCATTCCGGGGTGCCGGGGCCGGTCCGTTTTTTGCCGCGGCGGGCCATTCTGGGGTGCCGGCGCCGGCCCGTTTTTTGCCGCGGCGGCCCATTCCGGGGTGCCGGACCCGGTCCGTTTTTTGACGCGGCGGCCCATTCCGGGGTGCCGGAGCCGGTCCGTTTTTTGCCACGGCGGCCCATTCCGGGGTGCCGGACCCGGTCCGTTTTTTGACGCGGCGTCCCATTCCGGGGTGCCGGACCCGGTCCGTTTTTTGCCGCGGCGGCCCATTCCGGGGTGCCGGGGCCGGTCCGTTTTTTGCCGCGGCGGCCCATTCCGGGGTGCCGGAGCCGGTCCGTTTTTTGCCGCGGCGGCCCATTCCGGGGTGCCGGCTCCGGTCCGTTTTTTGCCGCGGCGGCCCATTCCGGGGTGCCGGCGCCGGTCCGTTTTTTGCCGCGGCGGCCCATTCCGGGGTGCCGGCGCCGGTCCGTTTTTTGCCGCGGCGGCCCATTCCGGGGTGCCGGCGCCGGTCCGTTTTTTGCCGCGGCGGCCCATTCCGGGGTGCCGGAGCCGGTCCGTTTTTTGCCGCGGCGGCCCATTCCGGGGTGCCGGACCCGGTCCGTTTTTTGCCGCGGCGGCCCATTCCGGGGTGCCGGCTCCAGTCCGTTTTTTGCCGCGGCGGCCCATTCCGGGGTGCCGGGGCCGGTCCGTTTTTTGCCGCGGCGGCCCATTCCGGGGTGCCGGACCCGGTCCGTTTTTTGCCGCGGCGGCCCATTCCGGGGTGCCGGACCAGGTCCGTTTTTTGCCACGGCGGCCCATTCCGGGGTGCCGGCGCCGGTCCGTTTTTTGCCGCGGCGGCCCATTCCGGGGTGCCGGACCCGGTCCGTTTTATGCCGCGGCGGCCCATTCCAGGGTGCCGGGGCCAGTCCGTTTTTTGCCGCGGCGGCCCATTCCGGGGTGCCGGCTCCGGTCCGTTTTTTGCCGTGGCGGCCCATTCCGGGGTGCCGGACCCGGTCCGTTTTTTGCCGCGGCGGCCCATTCCAGGGTGCCGGACCCGGTTCGTTTTTTGCCGCGGCGGCCCATTCCGGGGTGCCGGGGCCGGTCCGTTTTTTGCCGCGGAGGCCCATTCCGGGGTGCCGGCTCCGGGCCGTTTTTTGCCGCGGCGGCCCATTCCGGGGTGCCGGCTCCAGTCCGTTTTTTGCCGCGGCGGCCCATTCCGGGGTGCCGGCTCCGGTCCGTTTTTTGCCGCGGCGGCCCATTCCGGGGTGCCGGGGCCGGTCCGTTTTTTGCCGCGGCGGCCCATTCCGGGGTGCCGGGGCCGGTCCGTTTTTTGCCGCGGCGGCCCATTCCGGGGTGCCGGCGCCGGCCCGTTTTTTGCCGCGGCGGCCCAATCCGGGGTGCCGGAGCCGGTCCGTTTTTTGCCGCGGCGGCCCATTCCGGGGTGCCGGACCCGGTCCGTTTTTTGCCGTGGCGGCCCATTCCGGGATGCCGGCGTCGGTCCGTTTTTTGCCGCGGCGGCCCATTCCGGGGTGCCGGGGCCAGTCCGTTTTTTGCCGCGGCGGCCCATTCCGGGGTGCCAGACCCGGTCCGTTTTTTGCCGCGGCGGCCCATTCCGGGGTGCCGGCTCCGGCCCGTTTTTTGCCGCGGCGGCCCATTCCGGGGTGCCGGCTCCGGTCCGTTTTTTGCCGCGGCGGCCCATTCCGGGGTGCCGGGGCCGGTCCGTTTTTTGCCGCGGCGGCCCATTCCGGGGTGCCGGACCCGGTCCGTTTTTTGCCGCGGCGGCCCATTCCGGGGTGCCGGGGCCGGTCCGTTTTTTGCCGCGGCGGCCCATTCCGGGGTGCCGGGGCCGGTCCGTTTTTTGCCGTGGCGGCCCATTCCGGGGTGCCGGCGCCGGTCCGTTTTTTGACGCGGCGGCCCATTCCGGGGTGCCGGAGCCGGTCCGTTTTTTGCCGCGGCGGCCCATTCCGGGGTGCCGGACCCGGTCCGTTTTTTGCCGCGGCGGCCCATTCCGGGGTGCCGGAGCCGGTCCGTTTTTTGCCGCGGCGGCCCATTCCGGGGTGCCGGGGCCGGTCCGTTTTTTGCCGCGGCAGCCCATTCCGGGGTGCCGGCTCCGGTCCGTTTTTTGCCGCGGCGGCCCATTCCGGGGTGCCGGACCCGGTCCGTTTTTTGCCGCGGCGGCCCATTCCGGGGTGCCGGGGCCGGTCCGTTTTTTGCCGCGGCGGCCCATTCCGGGGTGCCGGGGCCGGTCCGTTTTTTGCCGCGGCGGCCCATTCCGGGGTGCCGGCGCCGGTCCGTTTTTTGCCGCGGCGGCCCATTCCGGGGTGCCGGGGCCGGGCCGTTTTTTACCGCGGCGGCCCATTCCGGGGTGCCGGCTCCAGTCCGTTTTTTGCCGCGGCGGCCCATTCCGGGGTGCCGGCTCCGGTCCGTTTTTTGCCGCGGCGGCCCATTCCGGGGTGCCGGGGCCGGTCCGTTTTTTGCCGCGGCGGCCCATTCCGGGGTGCCGGCGCCGGTCCGTTTTTTGCCGCGGCGGCCCATTCCGGGGTGCCGGGGCCGGGCCGTTTTTTACCGCGGCGGCCCATTCCGGGGTGCCGGCTCCAGTCCGTTTTTTGCCGCGGCGGCCCATTCCGGGGTGCCGGCTCCGGTCCGTTTTTTGACGCGGCGGCCCATTCCGGGGTGCCGGCTCCGGTCCGTTTTTTGCCGCGGCGGCCCATTCCGGGGTGCCGGCTCTGGTCCGTTTTTTGACGCGGCGGCCCATTCCAGGGTGCCGGCTCCGGTCCGTTTTTTGACGCGGCGGCCCATTCCGGGGTGCCGGGGCCGGTCCGTTTTTTGCCGCGGCGGCCCATTCCGGGGTGCCGGCTCCGGTCCGTTTTTTGACGCGGCGTCCCATTCCAGGGTGTCGGCTCCGGTCCGTTTTTTGCCGCGGCGGCCCATTCCGGGGTGCCGGCGCCGGTCCGTTTTTTGCCGCGGCGGCCCATTCCGGGGTGCCGGGGCCGGTCCGTTTTTTGCCGCGGCGGCCCATTCCGGGGTGCCGGCTCTGGTCCGTTTTTTGCCACGGTGGCCCATTCCGGGGTGCCGGACCCGGTCCGTTTTTTGCCGCGGCGGCCCATTCCGGGGTGCCGGAGCCGGTCCGTTTTTTGACGCGGCGGCCCATTCCGGGGTGCCGGAGCCGGTCCGTTTTTTGCCGCGGCGTCCCATTCCGGGGTGCCGGCACCGGTCCGTTTTTTGCCGCGGCGGCCCATTCCGGGGTGCTGGGGCCGGTCCGTTTTTTGCCGCGGCAGCCCATTCCGGGGTGCCGGCTCCGGTCCGTTTTTTGCCGCGGCGGCCCATTCCGGGGTGCCGGGGCCGGTCCGTTTTTTGCCGCGGTGGCCCATTCCGGGTTGCCGGCTCCGGTCCGTTTTTTGCCGCGGCGGCCCATTCCGGGGTGCCGGCTCCGGTCCGTTTTTTGCCGCGGCGGCCCATTCCGGGGTGCCGGGGCCGGTCCGTTTTTTGCCGCGGCGGCCCATTCCGGGGTGCCGGGGCCGGTCCGTTTTTTGCCGCGGCGGCCCATTCCGGGGTGCCGGCTCCGGTCCGTTTTTTGACGCGGCGGCCCATTCCGGGGTGCCGGGGCCGGTCCGTTTTTTGCCGCGGCGACCCATTCCGGGGTGCCGGCTCCGGTCCGTTTTTTGCCGCGGCGGCCCATTCCGGGGTGCCGGACCCGGTCCGTTTTTTGCCGCGGCGGCCCATTCCAGGGTGCCGGGGCCGGTCCGTTTTTTGCCGCGGCGGGCCATTCTGGGGTGCCGGGGCCAGTCCGTTTTTTGCCGCGGCGGCCCATTCCGGGGTGCCGGCTCCGGTCCGTTTTTTGACGCGGCGGCCCATTCCGGGGTGCCGGAGCCGGTCCGTTTTTTGCCACGGCGGCCCATTCCGGGGTGCCGGCGCCGGTCCGTTTTTTGACGCGGCGTCCCATTCCGGGGTGCCGGACCCGGTCCGTTTTTTGCCGCGGCGGCCCATTCCGGGGTGCCGGGGCCGGTCCGTTTTTTGCCGCGGCGGCCCATTCCGGGGTTCCGGAGCCGGTCCGTTTTTTGCCGCGGCGGCCCATTCCGGGGTGCCGGCTCCGGTCCGTTTTTTGCCACGGTGGCCCATTCCGGGGTGCCGGCGCCGGTCCGTTTTTTGCCGCGGCGGCCCATTCCGGGGTGCCGGACCCGGTCCGTTTTTTGCCGCGGCGGCCCATTCCGGGGTGCCGGCGCCGGTCCGTTTTTTGCCGCGGCGGCCCATTCCGGGGTGCCGGACCCGGTCCGTTTTTTGCCGCGGTGGCCCATTCCGGGGTGCCGGCTCCAGTCCGTTTTTTGCCGCGGCGGCCCATTCCGGGGTGCCGGCTCCGGTCCGTTTTTTGCCGCGGCGGCCCATTCCGGGGTGCCGGGGCCGGTCCGTTTTTTGCCGCGGCGGCCCATTCCGGGGTGCCGGACCCGGTCCGTTTTTTGCCGCGGCGGCCCATTCCGGGGTGCCGGACCAGGTCCGTTTTTTGCCGCGGCGGCCCATTCCGGGGTGCCGGCGCCGGTCCGTTTTTTGCCGCGGCGGCCCATTCCGGGGTGCCGGACCCGGTCCGTTTTATGCCGCGGCGGCCCATTCCAGGGTGCCGGGGCCAGTCCGTTTTTTGCCACGGCGGCCCATTCCGGGGTGCCGGCTCCGGTCCGTTTTTTGCCGTGGCGGCCCATTCCGGGGTGCCGGACCCGGTCCGTTTTTTGCCGCGGCGGCCCATTCCAGGGTGCCGGACCCGGTTCGTTTTTTGCCGCGGCGGCCCATTCCGGGGTGCCGGGGCCGGTCCGTTTTTTGCCGCGGAGGCCCATTCCGGGGTGCCGGCTCCGGGCCGTTTTTTGCCGCGGCGGCCCATTCCGGGGTGCCGGCTCCAGTCCGTTTTTTGCCGCGGCGGCCCATTCCGGGGTGCCGGCTCCGGTCCGTTTTTTGCCGCGGCGGCCCATTCCGGGGTGCCGGGGCCGGTCCGTTTTTTGCCGCGGCGGCCCATTCCGGGGTGCCGGGGCCGGTCCGTTTTTTGCCGCGGCGGCCCATTCCGGGGTGCCGGCGCCGGCCCGTTTTTTGCCGCGGCGGCCCAATCCGGGGTGCCGGAGCCGGTCCGTTTTTTGCCGCGGCGGCCCATTCCGGGGTGCCGGACCCGGTCCGTTTTTTGCCGTGGCGGCCCATTCCGGGGTGCCGGCGCCGGTCCGTTTTTTGCCGCGGCGGCCCATTCCGGGGTGCCGGGGCCAGTCCGTTTTTTGCCGCGGCGGCCCATTCCGGGGTGCCAGACCCGGTCCGTTTTTTGCCGCGGCGGCCCATTCCGGGGTGCCGGCGCCGGCCCGTTTTTTGCCGCGGCGGCCCATTCCGGGGTGCCGGCTCCGGTCCGTTTTTTGCCGTGGCGGCCCATTCCGGGGTGCCGGGGCCGGTCCGTTTTTTGCCGCGGCGGCCCATTCCGGGGTGCCGGACCCGGTCCGTTTTTTGCCGCGGCGGCCCATTCCGGGGTGCCGGGGCCGGTCCGTTTTTTGCCGCGGCGGCCCATTCCGGGGTGCCGGGGCCGGTCCGTTTTTTGCCGCGGCGGCCCATTCCGGGGTGCCGGGGCCGGTCCGTTTTTTGCCGTGGCGGACCATTCCGGGGTGCCGGCGCCGGTCCGTTTTTTGACGCGGCGGCCCATTCCGGGGTGCCGGAGCCGGTCCGTTTTTTGCCGCGGCGTCCCATTCCGGGGTGCCGGCTCCGGTCCGTTTTTTGCCGCGGCGGCCCATTCCGGGGTGCCGGACCCGGTCCGTTTTTTGCCGCGGCGGCCCATTCCGGGGTGCCGGGGCCGGTCCGTTTTTTGCCGCGGCAGCCCATTCCGGGGTGCCGGCTCCGGTCCGTTTTTTGCCGCGGCGGCCCATTCCGGGGTGCCGGACCCGGTCCGTTTTTTGCCGCGGCGGCCCATTCCGGGGGTGCCGGGGCCGGTCCGTTTTTTGCCGCGGCGGCCCATTCCGGGGTGCCGGGGCCGGTCCGTTTTTTGCCGCGGCGGCCCATTCCGGGGTGCCGGCTCCGGTCCGTTTTTTGCCGCGGCGGCCCATTCCGGGGTGCCGGGGCCGGGCCGTTTTTTACCGCGGCGGCCCATTCCGGGGTGCCGGCTCCAGTCCGTTTTTTGCCGCGGCGGCCCATTCCGGGGTGCCGGCTCCGGTCCGTTTTTTGACGCGGCGGCCCATTCCGGGGTGCCGGCTCCGGTCCGTTTTTTGCCGCGGCGGCCCATTCCGGGGTGCCGGGTCTGGTCCGTTTTTTGACGCGGCGGCCCATTCCGGGGTGCCGGAGCCGGTCCGTTTTTTGCCGCGGCGGCCCATTCCGGGGTGCCGGGGCCGGTCCGTTTTTTGCCGCGGCGGCCCATTCCGGGGTGCCGGCTCCGGTCCGTTTTTTGACGCGGCGTCCCATTCCGGGGTGTCGGCTCCGGTCCGTTTTTTGACGCGGCGGCCCATTCCGGGGTGCCGGCGCCGGTCCGTTTTTTGCCGCGGCGGCCCATTCCGGGGTGCCGGGGCCGGTCCGTTTTTTGCCGCGGCGGCCCATTCCGGGGTGCCGGACCCGGTCCGTTTTTTGCCGCGGCGGCCCATTCCGGGGTGCCGGCACCGGTCCGTTTTTTGCCGCGGCGGCCCATTCCGGGGTGCTGGGGCCGGTCCGTTTTTTGCCGCGGCAGCCCATTCCGGGGTGCCGGCTCCGGTCCGTTTTTTGCCGCGGCGGCCCATTCCGGGGTGCCGGGGCCGGTCCGTTTTTTGCCGCGGTGGCCCATTCCGGGTTGCCGGCTCCGGTCCGTTTTTTGCCGCGGCGGCCCATTCCGGGGTGCCGGCTCCGGTCCGTTTTTTGACGCGGCGGCCCATTCCGGGGTGCCGGGGCCGGTCCGTTTTTTGCCGCGGCGGCCCATTCCGGGGTGCCGGGGCCGGTCCGTTTTTTGCCGCGGCGGCCCATTCCGGGGTGCCGGCTCCGGTCCGTTTTTTGACGCGGCGGCCCATTCCGGGGTGCCGGGGCCGGTCCGTTTTTTGCCGCGGCGACCCATTCCGGGGTGCCGGCTCCGGTCCGTTTTTTGCCGCGGCGGCCCATTCCGGGGTGCCGGACCCGGTCCGTTTTTTGCCGCGGCGGCCCATTCCAGGGTGCCGGACCCGGTCCGTTTTTTGCCGCGGCGGGCCATTCTGGGGTGCCGGGGCCAGTCCGTTTTTTGCCGCGGCGGCCCATTCCGGGGTGCCGGACCCGGTCCGTTTTTTGACGCGGCGGCCCATTCCGGGGTGCCGGAGCCGGTCCGTTTTTTGCCACGGCGGCCCATTCCGGGGTGCCGGACCCGGTCCGTTTTTTGACGCGGCGTCCCATTCCGGGGTGCCGGACCCGGTCCGTTTTTTGCCGCGGCGGCCCATTCCGGGGTGCCGGGGCCGGTCCGTTTTTTGCCGCGGCGGCCCATTCCGGGGTTCCGGAGCCGGTCCGTTTTTTGCCGCGGCGGCCCATTCCGGGGTGCCGGCTCCGGTCCGTTTTTTGCCACGGTGGCACATTCCGGGGTGCCGGCGCCGGTCCGTTTTTTGCCGCGGCGGCCCATTCCGGGGTGCCGGAGCCGGTCCGTTTTTTGCCGCGGCGGCCCATTCCGGGGTGCCGGACCAGGTCCGTTTTTTGCCGCGGTGGCCCATTCCGGGGTGCCGGCTCCAGTCCGTTTTTTGCCGCGGCGGCCCATTCCGGGGTGCCGGCTCCGGTCCGTTTTTTGCCGCGGCGGCCCATTCCGGGGTGCCGGACCCGGTCCGTTTTTTGACGCGGCGGCCCATTCCGGGGTGCCGGACCCGGTCCGTTTTTTGCCGCGGCGGCCCATTCCGGGGTGCCGGCGCCGGTCCGTTTTTTGCCGCGGCGGCCCATTCCGGGGTGCCGGGGCCGGTCCGTTTTTTGCCGCGGCGGCCCATTCCGGGGTGCCGGACCCGGTCCGTTTTTTGCCGCGGCGGCCCATTCCGGGGTGCCGGACCCGGTCCGTTTTTTGCCGCGGCGTCCCATTCCGGGGTGCCGGGGCCGGTCCGTTTTTTGCCGCGGCGGCCCATTCCGGGGTTCCGGAGCCGGTCCGTTTTTTGCCGCGGCGGCCCATTCCGGGGTGCCGGCGCCGGTCCGTTTTTTGCCGCGGCGGCCCATTCCGGGGTGCCGGCGCCGGTCCGTTTTTTGCCGCGGCGGCCCATTCCGGGGTGCCGGAGCCGGTCCGTTTTTTGCCGCGGCGGCCCATTCCGGGGTGCCGGACCCGGTCTGTTTTTTGCCGCGGCGGCCCATTCCGGGGTGCCGGCTCCGGTCCGTTTTTTGCCGCGGCGGCCCATTCCGGGGTGCCGGAGCCGGTCCGTTTTTTGCCGCGGCGTCCCATTCCGGGGTGCCGGCGCCGGTCCGTTTTTTGCCGCGGCGGCCCATTCCGGGGTGCCGGCTCCGGTCCGTTTTTTGCCGCGGTGGCCCATTCCAGGGTGCCGGGGCCGGTCCGTTTTTTGCCGCGGCGGCCCATTCCGGGGTGCCGGGGCCGGGCCGTTTTTTGCCGCGGCGGCCCATTCCGGGGTGCCGTCTCCAGTCCGTTTTTTGCCGCGGCGGCCCATTCCGGGGTGCCGGGGCCGGTCCGTTTTTTGCCGCGGCGGCCCATTCCGGGGGGCCGGCGCCGGTCCGTTTTTTGCCGCGGCGTCCCATTCCGGGGTGCCGGCTCCGGTCCGTTTTTTGCCGCGGCGTCCCATTCCGGGGTGCCGGCGCCGGTCCGTTTTTTGCCGCGGCGGCCCATTCCTGGGTGCCGGCGCCGGTCCGTTTTTTGCCGCGGCGGCCCATTCCGGGGTGCCGGACCCGGTCCGTTTTTTGCCGCGGCGGCCCATTCCGGGGTGCCGGGGCCGGTCCGTTTTTTGCCGCGGAGGCCCATTCCGGGGTGCCGGCTCCGGGCCGTTTTTTGCCGCGGCGGCCCATTCTGGGGTGCCGGCTCCAGTCCGTTTTTTGCCGCGGCGGCCCATTCCGGGGTGCCGGCTCCGGTCCGTTTTTTGCCGCGGCGGCCCATTCCGGGGTGCCGGGGCCGGTCCGTTTTTTGCCGCGGCGGCCCATTCCGGGGTGCCGGGGCCGGTCCGTTTTTTGCCGCGGCGGCCCATTCCGGGGTGCCGGCGCCGGCCCGTTTTTTGCCGCGGCGGCCCAATCCGGGGTGCCGGAGCCGGTCCGTTTTTTGCCGTGGCGGCCCATTCCGGGGTGCCGGACCCGGTCCGTTTTTTGCCGCGGCGGCCCATTCCGGGGTGCCGGCGCCGGTCCGTTTTTTGCCGCGGCGGCCCATTCCGGGGTGCCGGGGCCAGTCCGCTTTTTGCCGCGGCGGCCCATTCCGGGGTGCCAGACCCGGTCCGTTTTTTGCCGCGGCGGCCCATTCCGGGGTGCCGGCTCCGGTCCGTTTTTTGCCGCGGCGGCCCATTCCGGGGTGCCGGCTCCGGTCCGTTTTTTGCCGCGGCGGCCCATTCCGGGGTGCCGGGGCCGGTCCGTTTTTTGCCGCGGCGGCCCATTCCGGGGTGCCGGGGCCGGTCCGTTTTTTGCCGCGGCGGCCCATTCCGGGGTGCCAGAGCCGGTCCGTTTTTTTGACGCGGCGGCCCATTCCGGGGTGCCGGGGCCGGTCCGTTTTTTGCCGCGGCGGCCCATTCCGGGGTGCCAGCTCCGGTCCGTTTTTTGCCGCGGCGGCCCATTCCGGGGTGCCGGCGCCGGTCCGTTTTTTGACGCGGCGGCCCATTCCGGGGTGCCGGAGCCGGTCCGTTTTTTGCCGCGGCGGCCCATTCCGGGGTGCCGGACCCGGTCCGTTTTTTGCCGCGGCGGCCCATTCCGGGGTGCCGGAGCCGGTCCGTTTTTTGCCGCGGCGTCCCATTCCGGGGTGCCGGCGCCGGTCCGTTTTTTGCCGCGGCGGCCCATTCCGGGGTGGTGCCGGCTCCGGTCCGTTTTTTGCCGCGGTGGCCCATTCCAGGGTGCCGGGGCCGGTCCGTTTTTTGCCGCGGCGGCCCATTCCGGGGTGCCGGGGCCGGGCCGTTTTTTGCCGCGGCGGCCCATTCCGGGGTGCCGGCTCCAGTCCGTTTTTTGCCGCGGCGGCCCATTCCGGGGTGCCAGAGCCGGTCCGTTTTTTGCCGCGGCGGCCCATTCCGGGGTGCCGGGGCCGGTCCGTTTTTTGCCGCGGCGGCCCATTCCGGGGTGCCGGCGCCGGTCCGTTTTTTGCCGCGGCGGCCCATTCCGGGGTGCCGGCTCCGGTCCGTTTTTTGACGCGGCGGCCCATTCCGGGGTGCCGGACCCGGTCCGTTTTTTGCCGCGGCGGCCCATTCCGGGGTGTCGGCTCCGGTCCGTTTTTTGCCGCGGCGGCCCATTCCGGGGTGCCGGGGCCGGTCCGTTTTTTGCCGCGGCGGCCCATTCCGGGGTGCCGGGGCCGGTCCGTTTTTTGCCGCGGCGGCCCATTCCGGGGTGCCGGAGCCGGTCCGTTTTTTGCCACGGTGGCCCATTCCGGGGTGCCGGACCCGGTCCGTTTTTTGCCGCGGCGGCCCATTCCGGGGTGCCGGGGCCAGTCCGTTTTTTGCCGCGGCGGCCCATTCCGGGGTGCCGGAGCCAGTCCGCTTTTTGCCGCGGCGGCCCATTCCGGGGTGCCGGACCCGGTCCGTTTTTTGCCGCGGCGTCCCATTCCGGGGTGCCGGCTCCGGTCCGTTTTTTGCCGCGGCGGCCCATTCCGGGGTGCCGGGGCCGGTCCGTTTTTTGCCGCGGCGTCCCATTCCGGGGTGCCGGCGCCGGTCCGTTTTTTGCCACGGCGGCCCATTCCGGGGTGCCGGACCCGGTCAGTTTTTTGCCGCGGCGGCCCATTCCGGGGTGCCGGCGCCGGTCCGTTTTTTGCCACGGCGGCCCATTCCGGGGTGCCGGCGCCGGTCCGTTTTTTGCCGCGGCGGCCCATTCCGGGGTGCCGGACCCGGTCCGTTTTATGCCGCGGCGGCCCATTCCAGGGTGCCGGGGCCAGTCCGTTTTTTGCCACGGCGGCCCATTCCGGGGTGCCGGCTCCGGTCCGTTTTTTGCCGTGGCGGCCCATTCCGGGGTGCCGGACCCGGTCCGTTTTTTGCCGCGGCGGCCCATTCCAGGGTGCCGGGGCCGGTTCGTTTTTTGCCGCGGCGGCCCTTTCCGGGGTGCCGGGGCCGGTCCGTTTTTTGCCGCGGAGGCCCATTCCGGGGTGCCGGCTCCGGGCCGTTTTTTGCCGCGGCGGCCCATTCCGGGGTGCCGGCTCCAGTCCGTTTTTTGCCGCGGCGGCCCATTCCGGGGTGCCGGACCCGGTCCGTTTTTTGCCGCGGCGGCCCATTCCGGGGTGCCGGGGCCGGTCCGTTTTTTGCCGCGGCGGCCCATTCCGGGGTGCCGGGGCCGGTCCGTTTTTTGCCGCGGCGGCCCATTCCGGGGTGCCGGACCCGGTCCGTTTTTTGCCGCGGCGGCCCATTCCAGGGTGCCGGACCCGGTTCGTTTTTTGCCGCGGCGGCCCATTCCGGGGTGCCGGGGCCGGTCCGTTTTTTGCCGCGGAGGCCCATTCCGGGGTGCCGGCTCCGGGCCGTTTTTTGCCGCGGCGGCCCATTCCGGGGTGCCGGCTCCAGTCCGTTTTTTGCCGCGGCGGCCCATTCCGGGGTGCCGGCTCCGGTCCGTTTTTTGCCGCGGCGGCCCATTCCGGGGTGCCGGGGCCGGTCCGTTTTTTGCCGCGGCGGCCCATTCCGGGGTGCCGGAGCCGGTCCGTTTTTTTGCCGTGGCGGCCCATTCCGGGGTGCCGGACCCGGTCCGTTTTTTGCCGTGGCGGCCCATTCCGGGGTGCCGGCGCCGGTCCGTTTTTTGCCGCGGCGGCCCATTCCGGGGTGCCGGGGCCAGTCCGTTTTTTGCCGCGGCGGCCCATTCCGGGGTGCCAGACCCGGTCCGTTTTTTGCCGCGGCGGCCCATTCCGGGGTGCCGGCTCCGGCCCGTTTTTTGCCGCGGCGGCCCATTCCGGGGTGCCGGCTCCGGTCCGTTTTTTGCCGCGGCGGCCCATTCCGGGGTGCCGGGGCCGGTCCGTTTTTTGCCGCGGCGGCCCATTCCGGGGTGCCGGACCCGGTCCGTTTTTTTGCCGCGGCGGCCCATTCCGGGGTGCCGGGGCCGGTCCGTTTTTTGCCGCGGCGGCCCATTCCGGGGTGCCGGGGCCGGTCCGTTTTTTGCCGCGGCGGCCCATTCCGGGGTGCCGGGGCCGGTCCGTTTTTTGCCGTGGCGGCCCATTCCGGGGTGCCGGCGCCGGTCCGTTTTTTGACGCGGCGGCCCATTCCGGGGTGCCGGAGCCGGTCCGTTTTTTGCCGCGGCGGCCCATTCCGGGGTGCCGGACCCGGTCCGTTTTTTGCCGCGGCGGCCCATTCCGGGGTGCCGGAGCCGGTCCGTTTTTTGCCGCGGCGGCCCATTCCGGGGTGCCGGGGCCGGTCCGTTTTTTGCCGCGGCAGCCCATTCCGGGGTGCCGGCTCCGGTCCGTTTTTTGCCGCGGCGGCCCATTCCGGGGTGCCGGACCCGGTCCGTTTTTTGCCGCGGCGGCCCATTCCGGGGTGCCGGGGCCGGTCCGTTTTTTGCCGCGGCGGCCCATTCCGGGGTGCCGGGGCCGGTCCGTTTTTTGCCGCGGCGGCCCATTCCGGGGTGCCGGCGCCGGTCCGTTTTTTGCCGCGGCGGCCCATTCCGGGGTGCCGGGGCCGGGCCGTTTTTTACCGCGGCGGCCCATTCCGGGGTGCCGGCTCCAGTCCGTTTTTTGCCGCGGCGGCCCATTCCGGGGTGCCGTCTCCGGTCCGTTTTTTGACGCGGCGGCCCATTCCGGGGTGCCGGCTCCGGTCCGTTTTTTGCCGCGGCGGCCCATTCCGGGGTGCCGGCTCTGGTCCGTTTTTTGACGCGGCGGCCCATTCCGGGGTGCCGGCTCCGGTCCGTTTTTTGACGCGGCGGCCCATTCCGGGGTGCCGGGGCCGGTCCGTTTTTTGCCGCGGCGGCCCATTCCGGGGTGCCGGCTCCGGTCCGTTTTTTTGACGCGGCGTCCCATTCCGGGGTGTCGGCTCCGGTCCGTTTTTTGCCGCGGCGGCCCATTCCGGGGTGCCGGCGCCGGTCCGTTTTTTGCCGCGGCGGCCCATTCCGGGGTGCCGGGGCCGGTCCGTTTTTTGCCGCGGCGGCCCATTCCGGGGTGCCCGGCGCCGGTCCGTTTTTTGCCACGGTGGCCCATTCCGGGGTGCCGGACCCGGTCCGTTTTTTGCCGCGGCGGCCCATTCCGGGGTGCCGGAGCCGGTCCGTTTTTTGACGCGGCGGCCCATTCCGGGGTGCCGGACCCGGTCCGTTTTTTGCCGCGGCGTCCCATTCCGGGGGTGCCGGCACCGGTCCGTTTTTTGCCGCGGCGGCCCATTCCGGGGTGCTGGGGCCGGTCCGTTTTTTGCCGCGGCAGCCCATTCCGGGGTGCCGGCTCCGGTCCGTTTTTTGCCGCGGCGGCCCATTCCGGGGTGCCGGACCGGTCCGTTTTTTGCCGCGGTGGCCCATTCCGGGTTGCCGGCTCCGGTCCGTTTTTTGCCGCGGCGGCCCATTCCGGGGTGCCGGCTCCGGTCCGTTTTTTGACGCGGCGGCCCATTCCGGGGTGCCGGGGCCGGTCCGTTTTTTGCCGCGGCGGCCCATTCCGGGGTGCCGGGGCCGGTCCGTTTTTTGCCGCGGCGGCCCATTCCGGGGTGCCGGCTCCGGTCCGTTTTTTGCCGCGGCGGCCCATTCCGGGGTGCCGGGGCCGGTCCGTTTTTTGCCGCGGCGACCCATTCCGGGGTGCCGGCTCCGGTCCGTTTTTTGCCGCGGCGGCCCATTCCGGGGTGCCGGACCCGGTCCGTTTTTGCCGCGGCGGCCCATTCCAGGGTGCCGGGGCCGGTCCGTTTTTTGCCGCGGCGGGCCATTCTGGGGTGCCGGGGCCAGTCCGTTTTTTGCCGCGGCGGCCCATTCCGGGGTGCCGGCTCCGGTCCGTTTTTTGACGCGGCGGCCCATTCCGGGGTGCCGGAGCCGGTCCGTTTTTGCCACGGCGGCCCATTCCGGGGTGCCGGAGCCGGTCCGTTTTTTGACGCGGCGTCCCATTCCGGGGTGCCGGCTCCGGTCCGTTTTTTGCCGCGGCGGCCCATTCCGGGGTGCCGGGGCCGGTCCGTTTTTTGCCGCGGCGGCCCATTCCGGGGTTCCGGAGCCGGTCCGTTTTTTGCCGCGGCGGCCCATTCCGGGGTGCCGGCTCCGGTCCGTTTTTTGCCACGGTGGCCCATTCCGGGGTGCCGGCGCCGGTCCGTTTTTTGCCACGGTGGCCCATTCCGGGGTGCCGGCGCCGGTCCGTTTTTTGCCGCGGCGGCCCATTCCGGGGTGCCGGAGCCGGTCCGTTTTTTGCCGCGGCGGCCCATTCCGGGGTGCCGGACCCGGTCCGTTTTTTGCCGCGGTGGCCCATTCCGGGGTGCCGGCTCCAGTCCGTTTTTTGCCGCGGCGGCCCATTCCGGGGTGCCGGCTCCGGTCCGTTTTTTGCCGCGGCGGCCCATTCCGGGGTGCCGGAGCCGGTCCGTATTTTTGCCGCGGCGGCCCATTCCGGGGTGCCGGACCCGGTCCGTTTTTTGCCGCGGCGGCCCATTCGGGGTGCCGGCGCCGGTCCGTTTTTTGCCGCGGCGGCCCATTCCGGGGTGCCGGGGCCGGTCCGTTTTTTGCCGCGGCGGCCCATTCCGAGGTGCCGGGGCCGGTCCGTTTTTTGCCGCGGCGGCCCATTCCGGGGTGCCGGACCCGGTCTGTTTTTTGCCGCGGCGTCCTATTCCGGGGTGCCGGGGCCGGTCCGTTTTTTGCCGCGGCGGCCCATTCCGGGGTTCCGGAGCCGGTCCGTTTTTTGCCGCGGCGGCCCATTCCGGGGTGCCGGCTCCGGTCCGTTTTTTGCCACGGTGGCCCATTCCGGGGTGCCGGCGCCGGTCCGTTTTTTGCCGCGGCGGCCCATTCCGGGGTGCCGGCGCCGGTCCGTTTTTTGCCGCGGCGGCCCATTCCGGGGTGCCGGAGCCGGTCCGTTTTTTGCCGCGGCGGCCCATTCCGGGGTGCCGGACCCGGTCCGTTTTTTGCCGCGGCGGCCCATTCCGGGGTGCCGGAGCCGGTCCGTTTTTTTGCCGCGGCGTCCCATTCCGGGGTGCCGGCGCCGGTCCGTTTTTTGCCGCGGCGGCCCATTCCGGGTTGCCGGACCCGGTCCGTTTTTTGCCGCGGTGGCCCATTCCAGGGTGCCGGGGCCGGTCCGTTTTTGCCGCGGCGGCCCATTCCGGGGTGCCGGGGCCGGGCCGTTTTTTGCCGCGGCGGCCCATTCCGGGGTGCCGGGGCCGGTCCGTTTTTTGCCGCGGCGGCCCATTCCGGGGTGCCGGCGCCGGTCCGTTTTTTGCCGCGGCGTCCCATTCCGGGGTGCCGGCGCCGGTCCGTTTTTTGCCGCGGCGTCCCATTCCGGGGTGCCGGCGCCGGTCCGTTTTTTGCCGCGGCGGCCCATTCCTGGGTGCCGGGGCCGGTCCGTTTTTTGCCGCGGCGGCCCATTCCAGGGTGCCGGACCCGGTTCGTTTTTTGCCGCGGCGGCCCATTCCGGGGTGCCGGGGCCGGTCCGTTTTTTGCCGCGGAGGCCCATTCCGGGGTGCCGGCTCCGGGCCGTTTTTTGCCGCGGCGGCCCATTCCGGGGTGCCGGCTCCAGTCCGTTTTTTGCCGCGGCGGCCCATTCCGGGGTGCCGGCTCCGGTCCGTTTTTTGCCGCGGCGGCCCATTCCGGGGTGCCGGGGCCGGTCCGTTTTTTGCCGCGGCGGCCCATTCCGGGGTGCCGGAGCCGGTCCGTTTTTTGCCGTGGCGGCCCATTCCGGGGTGCCGGACCCGGTCCGTTTTTTTGCCGTGGCGGCCCATTCCGGGGTGCCGGACCCGGTCCGTTTTTTGCCGCGGCGGCCCATTCCGGGTGCCGGGGCCAGTCCGTTTTTTGCCGCGGCGGCCCATTCCGGGGTGCCAGACCCGGTCCGTTTTTTGCCGCGGCGGCCCATTCCGGGGTGCCGGCTCCGGCCCGTTTTTTGCCGCGGCGGCCCATTCCGGGGTGCCGGCTCCGGTCCGTTTTTTGCCGCGGCGGCCCATTCCGGGGTGCCGGGGCCGGTCCGTTTTTTGCCGCGGCGGCCCATTCCGGGGTGCCGGACCCGGTCCGTTTTTTGCCGCGGCGGCCCATTCCGGGGTGCCGGGGCCGGTCCGTTTTTTGCCGCGGCGGCCCATTCCGGGGTGCCGGGGCCGGTCCGTTTTTTGCCGCGGCGGCCCATTCCGGGGTGCCGGGGCCGGGCCGTTTTTTTGCCGCGGCGGCCCATTCCGGGGTGCCGGCTCCAGTCCGTTTTTTGCCGCGGCAGCCCATTCCGGGGTGCCGGGGCCGGTCCGTTTTTTGCCGCGGGCGGCCCATTCCGGGGTGCCGGCGCCGGTCCGTTTTTTGCCGCGGCGTCCCATTCCGGGTGCCGGCGCCGGTCCGTTTTTTGCCGCGGCGTCCCATTCCGGGGTGCCGGCGCCGGTCCGTTTTTTGCCGCGGCGGCCCATTCCTGGGTGCCGGCGCCGGTCCGTTTTTTTGCCGCGGCGGCCCATTCCAGGGTGCCGGACCCGGTTCGTTTTTTGCCGCGGCGGCCCATTCCGGGGTGCCGGGGCCGGTCCGTTTTTTGCCGCGGAGGGCCCATTCCGGGGTGCCGGCTCCGGGCCGTTTTTTGCCGCGGCGGCCCATTCCGGGGTGCCGGCTCCAGTCCGTTTTTTGCCGCGGCGGCCCATTCCGGGGTGCCGGCTCCGGTCCGTTTTTTGCCGCGGCGGCCCATTCCGGGGTGCCGGGGCCGGTCCGTTTTTTGCCGCGGCGGCCCATTCCGGGGTGCCGGAGCCGGTCCGTTTTTTGCCGTGGCGGCCCATTCCGGGGTGCCGGACCCGGTCCGTTTTTTGCCGTGGCGGCCCATTCCGGGGTGCCGGCGCCGGTCCGTTTTTTGCCGCGGCGGCCCATTCCGGGGTGCCGGGGCCAGTCCGTTTTTTGCCGCGGCGGCCCATTCCGGGGTGCCAGACCCGGTCCGTTTTTTGCCGCGGCGGCCCATTCCGGGGTGCCGGCTCCGGCCCGTTTTTTGCCGCGGCGGCCCATTCCGGGGTGCCGGCTCCGGTCCGTTTTTTGCCGCGGCGGCCCATTCCGGGGTGCCGGGGCCGGTCCGTTTTTTGCCGCGGCGGCCCATTCCGGGGTGCCGGACCCGGTCCGTTTTTTGCCGCGGCGGCCCATTCCGGGGTGCCGGGGCCGGTCCGTTTTTTGCCGCGGCGGCCCATTCCGGGTGCCGGGGCCGGTCCGTTTTTTGCCGCGGCGGCCCATTCCGGGGTGCCGGGGCCGGTCCGTTTTTTGCCGTGGCGGCCCATTCCGGGGTGCCGGCGCCGGTCCGTTTTTTGACGCGGCGGCCATTCCGGGGTGCCGGAGCCGGTCCGTTTTTTGCCGCGGCGGCCCATTCCGGGGTGCCGGACCCGGTCCGTTTTTTGCCGCGGCGGCCCATTCCGGGGTGCCGGAGCCGGTCCGTTTTTTGCCGCGGCGGCCCATTCCGGGGTGCCGGGGCCGGTCCGTTTTTTGCCGCGGCAGCCCATTCCGGGGTGCCGGCTCCGGTCCGTTTTTTGCCGCGGCGGCCCATTCCGGGGTGCCGGACCCGGTCCGTTTTTTGCCGCGGCGGCCCATTCCGGGGTGCCGGGGCCGGTCCGTTTTTTGCCGCGGCGGCCCATTCCGGGGTGCCGGGGCCGGTCCGTTTTTTGCCGCGGCGGCCCATTCCGGGGTGCCGGCGCCGGTCCGTTTTTTGCCGCGGCGGCCCATTCCGGGGTGCCGGGGCCGGGCCGTTTTTTACCGCGGCGGCCCATTCCGGGGTGCCGGCTCCAGTCCGTTTTTTGCCGCGGCGGCCCATTCCGGGGTGCCGGAGCCGGTCCGTTTTTTGACGCGGCGGCCCATTCCGGGGTGCCGGCTCCGGTCCGTTTTTTGCCGCGGCGGCCCATTCCGGGGTGCCGGCTCTGGTCCGTTTTTTGACGCGGCGGCCCCATTCCGGGGTGCCGGCTCCGGTCCGTTTTTTGACGCGGCGGCCCATTCCGGGGTGCCGGGGCCGGTCCGTTTTTTACCGCGGCGGCCCATTCCGGGGTGCCGGCTCCGGTCCGTTTTTTGACGCGGCGTCCCATTCCGGGGTGTCGGCTCCGGTCCGTTTTTTGCCGCGGCGGCCCATTCCGGGGTGCCGGCGCCGGTCCGTTTTTTGCCGCGGCGGCCCATTCCGGGGTGCCGGGCCGGTCCGTTTTTTGCCGCGGCGGCCCATTCCGGGGTGCCGGCGCCGGTCCGTTTTTTGCCACGGTGGCCCATTCCGGGGTGCCGGACCCGGTCCGTTTTTTGCCGCGGCGGCCCATTCCGGGGTGCCGGAGCCGGTCCGTTTTTTGACGCGGCGGCCCATTCCGGGGTGCCGGACCCGGTCCGTTTTTTGCCGCGGCGTCCCATTCCGGGGTGCCGGCACCGGTCCGTTTTTTGCCGCGGCGGCCCATTCCGGGGTGCTGGGGCCGGTCCGTTTTTTGCCGCGGCGGCCCATTCCGGGGTGCCGGCTCCGGTCCGTTTTTTGCCGCGGCGGCCCATTCCGGGGTGCCGGGGCCGGTCCGTTTTTTTGCCGCGGTGGCCCATTCCGGGTTGCCGGCTCCGGTCCGTTTTTTGCCGCGGCGGCCCATTCCGGGGTGCCGGCTCCGGTCCGTTTTTTGACGCGGCGGCCCATTCCGGGGTGCCGGGGCCGGTCCGTTTTTTGCCGCGGCGGCCCATTCCGGGGTGCCGGGGCCGGTCCGTTTTTTGCCGCGGCGGCCCATTCCGGGGTGCCGGCTCCGGTCCGTTTTTTGACGCGGCGGCCCATTCCGGGGTGCCGGGGCCGGTCCGTTTTTTGCCGCGGCGACCCATTCCGGGGTGCCGGCTCCGGTCCGTTTTTTGCCGCGGCGGCCCATTCCGGGGTGCCGGACCCGGTCCGTTTTTTGCCGCGGCGGCCCATTCCAGGGTGCCGGGGCCGGTCCGTTTTTTGCCGCGGCAGGCCATTCTGGGGTGCCGGGGCCAGTGCCCATTCCGGGGTGCCGGCTCCGGTCCGTTTTTTGACGCGGCGGGCCCATTCCGGGGTGCCGGAGCCGGTCCGTTTTTTGCCACGGCGGCCCATTCCGGGGTGCCGGAGCCGGTCCGTTTTTTGACGCGGCGTCCCATTCCGGGGTGCCGGCTCCGGTCCGTTTTTTGCCGCGGCGGCCCATTCCGGGGTGCCGGGGCCGGTCCGTTTTTTGCCGCGGCGGCCCATTCCGGGGTTCCGGAGCCGGTCCGTTTTTTGCCGCGGCGGCCCATTCCGGGGTGCCGGCTCCGGTCCGTTTTTTGCCACGGTGGCCCATTCCGGGGTGCCGGCGCCGGTCCGTTTTTTGCCACGGTGGCCCATTCCGGGGGTGCCGGCGCCGGTCCGTTTTTTGCCGCGGCGGCCCATTCCGGGGGTGCCGGGGCCGGTCCGTTTTTTGCCGTGGCGGCCCATTCCGGGGTGCCGGCGCCGGTCCGTTTTTTGACGCGGCGGCCCATTCCGGGGTGCCGGAGCCGGTCCGTTTTTTGCCGCGGCGGCCCATTCCGGGGTGCCGGACCCGGTCCGTTTTTTGCCGCGGCGGCCCATTCCGGGGTGCCGGAGCCGGTCCGTTTTTTGCCGCGGCGGCCCATTCCGGGGTGCCGGGGCCGGTCCGTTTTTTGCCGCGGCAGCCCATTCCGGGGGTGCCGGCTCCGGTCCGTTTTTTGCCGCGGCGGCCCATTCCGGGGTGCCGGACCCGGTCCGTTTTTTGCCGCGGCGGCCCATTCCGGGGTGCCGGGGCCGGTCCGTTTTTTTGCCGCGGCGGCCCATTCCGGGGTGCCGGCTCCGGTCCGTTTTTTGCCGCGGCGGCCCATTCCGGGGTGCCGGCGCCGGTCCGTTTTTTGCCGCGGCGGCCCATTCCGGGGTGCCGGGGCCGGGCCGTTTTTTACCGCGGCGGCCCATTCCGGGGTGCCGGCTCCAGTCCGTTTTTTGCCGCGGCGGCCCATTCCGGGGTGCCGGAGCCGGTCCGTTTTTTGACGCGGCGGCCCATTCCGGGGTGCCGGCTCCGGTCCGTTTTTGCCGCGGCGGCCCATTCCGGGGTGCCGGCTCTGGTCCGTTTTTTGACGCGGCGGCCCCATTCCGGGTGGTGCCGGCTCCGGTCCGTTTTTTGACGCGGCGGCCCATTCCGGGGTGCCGGGGCCGGTCCGTTTTTTGCCGCGGCGGCCCATTCCGGGGTGCCGGCTCCGGTCCGTTTTTTGACGCGGCGTCCCATTCCGGGGTGTCGGCTCCGGTCCGTTTTTTGCCGCGGCGGCCCATTCCGGGGTGCCGGCGCCGGTCCGTTTTTTGCCGCGGCGGCCCATTCCGGGGTGCCGGGGCCGGTCCGTTTTTTGCCGCGGCGGCCCATTCCGGGGTGCCGGCGCCGGTCCGTTTTTTGCCACGGTGGCCCATTCCGGGGTGCCGGACCCCGGTCCGTTTTTTGCCGCGGCGGCCCATTCCGGGGTGCCGGAGCCGGTCCGTTTTTTGACGCGGCGGCCCATTCCGGGGTGCCGGACCCGGTCCGTTTTTTGCCGCGCCGTTTTTTGCCGCGGCGGCCCATTCCGGGGTGCCGGACCCGGTCCGTTTTTTGCCGCGGCGTCCCATTCCGGGGTGCCGGCACCGGTCCGTTTTTTGCCGCGGCGGCCCATTCCGGGGTGCTGGGGCCGGTCCGTTTTTTGCCGCGGCAGCCCATTCCGGGGTGCCGGCTCCGGTCCGTTTTTTGCCGCGGCGGCCCATTCCGGGGTGCCGGGGCCGGTCCGTTTTTTGCCGCGGTGGCCCATTCCGGGTTGCCGGCTCCGGTCCGTTTTTTGCCGCGGCGGCCCATTCCGGGGTGCCGGCTCCGGTCCGTTTTTTGACGCGGCGGCCCATTCCGGGGTGCCGGGGCCGGTCCGTTTTTTGCCGCGGCGGCCCATTCCGGGGTGCCGGGGCCGGTCCGTTTTTTGCCGCGGCGGCCCATTCCGGGGTGCCGGCTCCGGTCCGTTTTTTGACGCGGCGGCCCATTCCGGGGTGCCGGGGCCGGGCCGTTTTTTGCCGCGGCGACCCATTCCGGGGTGCCGGCTCCGGTCCGTTTTTTGCCGCGGCGGCCCATTCCGGGGTGCCGGACCCGGTCCGTTTTTTGCCGCGGCGGCCCATTCCAGGGTGCCGGGGCCGGTCCGTTTTTTGCCGCGGCAGGCCATTCCGGGGTGCCGGGGCCAGTCCGTTTTTTGCCGCGGCGGCCCATTCCGGGGTGCCGGCTCCGGTCCGTTTTTTGACGCGGCGGCCCATTCCGGGGTGCCGGAGCCGGTCCGTTTTTTGCCACGGCGGCCCATTCCGGGGTGCCGGAGCCGGTCCGTTTTTTGACGCGGCGTCCCATTCCGGGGTGCCGGCTCCGGTCCGTTTTTTGCCGCGGCGGCCCATTCCGGGGTGCCGGGGCCGGTCCGTTTTTTGCCGCGGCGGCCCATTCCGGGGTTCCGGAGCCGGTCCGTTTTTTGCCGCGGCGGCCCATTCCGGGGTGCCGGCTCCGGTCCGTTTTTTGCCACGGTGGCCCATTCCGGGGTGCCGGCGCCGGTCCGTTTTTTGCCACGGTGGCCCATTCCGGGGTGCCGGCGCCGGTCCGTTTTTTGCCGCGGCGGCCCATTCCGGGGTGCCGGAGCCGGTCCGTTTTTTGCCGCGGCGGCCCATTCCGGGGTGCCGGACCCGGTCCGTTTTTTGCCGCGGTGGCCCATTCCGGGGTGCCGGCTCCAGTCCGTTTTTTGCCGCGGCGGCCCATTCCGGGGTGCCGGCTCCGGTCCGTTTTTTGCCGCGGCGGCCCATTCCGGGGTGCCGGAGCCGGGCCGTTTTTTGCCGCGGCGGCCCATTCCGGGGTGCCGGACCCGGTCCGTTTTTTGCCGCGGCGGCCCATTCCGGGGTGCCGGCGCCGGTCCGTTTTTTGCCGCGGCGGCCCATTCCGGGGTGCCGGGGCCGGTCCGTTTTTTGCCGCGGCGGCCCATTCCGAGGTGCCGGGGCCGGTCCGTTTTTTGCCGCGGCGGCCCATTCCGGGGTGCCGGACCCGGTCTGTTTTTTGCCGCGGCGTCCTATTCCGGGGTGCCGGGGCCGGTCCGTTTTTTGCCGCGGCGGCCCATTCCGGGGTTCCGGAGCCGGTCCGTTTTTTGCCGCGGCGGCCCATTCCGGGGTGCCGGCTCCGGTCCGTTTTTTGCCACGGTGGCCCATTCCGGGGTGCCGGCGCCGGTCCGTTTTTTGCCGCGGCGGCCCATTCCGGGGTGCCGGCGCCGGTCCGTTTTTTGCCGCGGCGGCCCATTCCGGGGTGCCGGAGCCGGTCCGTTTTTTGCCGCGGCGGCCCATTCCGGGGTGCCGGACCCGGTCCGTTTTTTGCCGCGGCGGCCCATTCCGGGGTGCCGGCTCCGGTCCGTTTTTTGCCGCGGCGGCCCATTCCGGGGTGCCGGAGCCGGTCCGTTTTTTGCCGCGGCGTCCCATTCCGGGGTGCCGGCGCCGGTCCGTTTTTTGCCGCGGCGGCCCATTCCGGGGTGCCGGCTCCGGTCCGTTTTTTGCCGCGGTGGCCCATTCCAGGGTGCCGGGGCCGGTCCGTTTTTTGCCGCGGCGGCCCATTCCGGGGTGCCGGGGCCGGGCCGTTTTTTGCCGCGGCGGCCCATTCCGGGGTGCCGGCTCCAGTCCGTTTTTTTGCCGCGGCAGCCCATTCGGGGTGCCGGGGCCGGTCCGTTTTTTGCCGCGGCGTCCCATTCCGGGGTGCCGGCGCCGGTCCGTTTTTTTGCCGCGGCGTCCCATTCCGGGGTGCCGGCGCCGGTCCGTTTTTTGCCGCGGCGGCCCATTCCTGGGTGCCGGCGCCGGTCCGTTTTTTGCCGCGGCGGCCCCATTCCGGGGTGCCGGCTCCGGTCCGTTTTTTGACGCGGCGGCCCATTCCGGGGTGCCGGGGCCGGGCCGTTTTTTGCCGCGGCGGCCCATTCCGGGGTGCCGGACCCGGTCCGTTTTTTTGCCGCGGCGGCCCATTCCGGGGTGCCGGCGCCGGCCCGTTTTTTGCCGCGGCGGCCCAATCCGGGGTGCCGGAGCCGGTCCGTTTTTTGCCGTGGCGGCCCATTCCGGGGTGCCGGACCCGGTCCGTTTTTTTGCCGCGGCGGCCCATTCCGGGGTGCCGGCGCCGGTCCGTTTTTTGCCGCGGCGGCCCATTCCGGGGTGCCTGGGGCCAGTCCGTTTTTTGCTGCGGCGGCCCATTCCGGGGTGCCAGACCCGGTCCGTTTTTTGCCGCGGCGGCCCATTCCGGGGTGCCGGCTCCGGTCCGTTTTTTGCCGCGGCGGCCCATTCCGGGGTGCCGGCTCCGGTCCGTTTTTTGCCGCGGCGGCCCATTCCGGGGTGCCGGGGCCGGTCCGTTTTTTGCCGCGGCGGCCCATTCCGGGGTGCCAGAGCCCGTCCGTTTTTTGACGCGGCGGCCCATTCCGGGGTGCCGGGGCCGGTCCGTTTTTTGCCGCGGCGGCCCATTCCGGGGTGCCGGGGCCGGTCCGTTTTTTGCCGTGGCGGCCCATTCCGGGGTGCCGGCGCCGGTCCGTTTTTTGACGCGGCGGCCCATTCCGGGGTGCCGGAGCCGGTCCGTTTTTGCCGCGGCGGCCCATTCCGGGGTGCCGGACCCGGTCCGTTTTTTGCCGCGGCGGCTCATTCCAGGGTGCCGGAGCCGGTCCGTTTTTTGCCGCGGCGGCCCATTCCGGGGTGCGGGGCCGGTCCGTTTTTTGCCGCGGCAGCCCATTCCGGGGTGCCGGCTCGGTCCGTTTTTTGCCGCGGCGGCCCATTCCGGGGTGCCGGCGCCGGTCCGTTTTTTGCCGCGGCGGCCCATTCCGGGGTGCCGGACCCGGTCCGTTTTTTTGCCGCGGCGGCCCATTCCGGGGTGCCGGGGCCGGGCCGTTTTTTGCCGCGGCGGCCCATTCCGGGGTGCCGGCTCCAGTCCGTTTTTTGCCGCGGCGGCCCATTCCGGGGTGCCGGGGCCGGTCCGTTTTTACCGCGGCGGCCCATTCCGGGGTGCCGGCTCCAGTCCGTTTTTTGCCGCGGCGGCCCATTCCTGGGTGCCGGCTCCGGTCCGTTTTTTGACGCGGCAGCCCATTCCGGGGTGCCGGCTCCGGTCCGTTTTTTGACGCGGCGGCCCATTCCGGGGTACCGGCTCTGGTCCGTTTTTTGACGCGGCGGCCCATTCCGGGGTGCCGGCTCCGGTCCGTTTTTTGCCGCGGCGGCCCATTCCGGGGTGCCGGCTCCGGTCCGTTTTTTGACGCGGCGTCCCATTCCGGGGTGCCGGCGCCGGTCCGTTTTTTGCCGCGGCGGCCCATTCCGGGGTGCCGGGGCCGGTCCGTTTTTTGCCGCGGCGGCCCATTCCGGGGTGCCGGCGCCGGTCCGTTTTTTGCCACGGTGGCCCATTCCGGGGTGCCGGACCCGGTCCGTTTTTTGCCGCGGCGGCCCATTCCGGGGTGCCCGGAGCCGGTCCGTTTTTTGACGCGGCGGCCCATTCCGGGGTGCCGGAGCCGGTCCGTTTTTTGCCGCGGCGGCCCATTCCGGGGTGCCGGGGCCGGTCCGTTTTTTGCCGCGGCGGCCCATTCCGGGGTGCCGGGGCCGGTCCGTTTTTTGCCGCGGCAGCCCATTCCGGGGTGCCGGCTCCGGTCCGTTTTTTGCCGCGGCGGCCCATTCCGGGGTGCCGGGGCCGGTCCGTTTTTTTGCCGCGGTGGCCCATTCCGGGTTGCCGGCTCCGGTCCGTTTTTTGCCGCGGCGGCCCATTCCGGGGTGCCGGCTCCGGTCCGTTTTTTTGCCGCGGCGGCCCATTCCGGGGTGCCGGAGCCGGTCCGTTTTTTGCCGCGGCGGCCCATTCCGGGGTGCCGGGGCCGGTCCGTTTTTTGCCGCGGCGGCCCATTCCAGGGTGCCGGCTCCGGTCCGTTTTTTGACGCGGCGGCCCATTCCGGGGTGCCGGGGCCGGTCCGTTTTTTGCCGCGGCGACCCATTCCGGGGTGCCGGACCCGGTCCGTTTTTTGCCGCGGCGGCCCATTCCGGGGGTGCCGGACCCGGTCCGTTTTTTGCCGCGGCGGCCCATTCCAGGGTGCCGGACCCGGTCCGTTTTTTGCCGCGGCGGGCCATTCTGGGGTGCCGGGGCCAGTCCGTTTTTTGCCGCGGCGGCCCATTCCGGGGTGCCGGACCCGGTCCGTTTTTTGCCGCGGCGGCCCATTCCGGGGTGCCGGCTCCGGTCCGTTTTTTTGCCGCGGCGGCCCATTCCGGGGTGCCGGGGCCGGTCTGTTTTTTGACGCGGCGGCCCATTCCGGGTGCCGGACCCGGTCCGTTTTTTGCCGCGGCGGCCCATTCCGGGGTGCCGGACCCGGTCCGTTTTTTGCCGCGGCGGCCCATTCCGGGGTTCCGGAGCCGGTCCGTTTTTTGCCGCGGCGGCCCATTCCGGGGTGCCGGCGCCGGTCCGTTTTTTGCCGCGGCGGCCCATTCCGGGGTTCCGGAGCCGGTCCGTTTTTTGCCGCGGCGGCCCATTCCGGGGTGCCGGCTCCAGTCCGTTTTTTGCCGCGGCGGCCCATTCCGGGGTGCCGGCTCCGGTCCGTTTTTTGCCGCGGCGTCCCATTCCGGGGTGCCGGCTCTGGTCCGTTTTTTGCCGCGGCGGCCCATTCCGGGGTGCCGGCGCCGGTCCGTTTTTTGCCGCGGCGGCCCATTCCTGGGTGCCGGCGCCGGTCCGTTTTTTGCCGCGGCGGCCCATTCCGGGGTGCCGGACCCGGTCCGTTTTTTGCCGCGGCGGCCCATTCCGGGGTGCCGGGGCCGGTCCGTTTTTTGCCGCGGAGGCCCATTCCGGGGTGCCGGCTCCGGGCCGTTTTTTGCCGCGGCGGCCCATTCTGGGGTGCCGGCTCCAGTCCGTTTTTTGCCGCGGCGGCCCATTCCGGGGTGCCGGCTCCGGTCCGTTTTTTGCCGCGGCGGCCCATTCGGGGTGCCGGGGCCGGTCCGTTTTTTGCCGCGGCGGCCCATTCCGGGGTGCTGGGGCCGGTCCGTTTTTTGCCGCGGCAGCCCATTCCGGGGTGCCGGCTCCGGTCCGTTTTTTGCCGCGGCGGCCCATTCCGGGGTGCCGGGGCCGGTCCGTTTTTTGCCGCGGTGGCCCATTCCGGGTTGCCGGCTCCGGTCCGTTTTTTGCCGCGGCGGCCCATTCCGGGGTGCCGGCTCCGGTCCGTTTTTTGACGCGGCGGCCCATTCCGGGGTGCCGGGGCCGGTCCGTTTTTTTGCCGCGGCGGCCCATTCCGGGGTGCCGGGGCCGGTCCGTTTTTTGCCGCGGCGGCCCATTCCAGGGTGCCGGCTCCGGTCCGTTTTTTGACGCGGCGGCCCATTCCGGGGTGCCGGGGCCGGGCCGTTTTTTGCTGCGGCGACCCATTCCGGGGTGCCGGACCCGGTCCGTTTTTTGCCGCGGCGGCCCATTCCGGGGGTGCCGGACCCGGTCCGTTTTTTGCCGCGGCGGCCCATTCCAGGGTGCCGGACCCGGTCCGTTTTTTGCCGCGGCGGCCCATTCCGGGGTGCCGGACCCGGTCCGTTTTTTGACGCGGCGGCCCATTCCGGGGTGCCGGACCCGGTCCGTTTTTTGACGCGGCGGCCCATTCCGGGGTGCCGGACCCGGTCCGTTTTTTGCCACGGCGGCCCATTCCGGGGTGCCGGACCCGGTCCGTTTTTTGCCGCGGCGGCCCATTCCGGGGTGCCGGACCCGGTCCGTTTTTTGCCGCGGCGGCCCATTCCGGGGTGCCGGGGCCGGTCCGTTTTTTGACGCGGCGGCCCATTCCGGGGTTCCGGAGCCGGTCCGTTTTTTTGCCGCGGCGGCCCATTCCGGGGTGCCGGACCCGGTCCGTTTTTTTGCCGCGGCGGCTCATTCCAGGGTGCCGGAGCTGGTCCGTTTTTTTGCCGCGGCGGCCCATTCCGGGGTGCCGGGGCCGGTCCGTTTTTTGCCGCGGCAGCCCATTCCGGGGTGCCGGCTCCGGTCCGTTTTTTGCCGCGGCGGCCCATTCCGGGGTGCCGGACCCGGTCCGTTTTTTGCCGCGGCGGCCCATTCCGGGGTGCCGGGGCCGGTCCGTTTTTTGCCGCGGCGGCCCATTCCGGGGTTGCCGGACCCGGTCCGTTTTTTGCCGCGGCGGCCCATTCCGGGGTGCCGGCGCCGGTCCGTTTTTTGCCGCGGCGGCCCATTCCGGGGTGCCGGGGCCGGTCCGTTTTTTACCGCGGCGGCCCATTCCGGGGTGCCGGCTCCAGTCCGTTTTTTGCCGCGGCGGCCCATTCCTGGGTGCCGGCTCCGGTCCGTTTTTTGACGCGGCGGCCCATTCCGGGGTGCCGGGGCCGGTCCGTTTTTTGCCGCGGCGGCCCATTCCGGGGTGCCGGGGCCGGTCCGTTTTTTGCCGCGGCGGCGCATTCCAGGGTGCCGGCTCCGGTCCGTTTTTTGACGCGGCGGCCCATTCCGGGGTGCCGGGGCCGGTCCGTTTTTTGCCGCGGCGACCCATTCCGGGGTGCCGGCTCCGGTCCGTTTTTTGCCGCGGCGGCCCATTCCGGGGTGCCGGACCCGGTCCGTTTTTTGCCGCGGCGACCCATTCCGGGGTGCCGGCGCCGGTCCGTTTTTTGCCGCGGCGGCCCATTCCGGGGTGCCGGCTCCAGTCCGTTTTTTGCCGCGGCGGCCCATTCCGGGGTGCCGGCTCGGTCCGTTTTTTGCCGCGGCGGCCCATTCCGGGGTGCCGGGGCCGGTCCGTTTTTTTGCCGCGGCGGCCCATTCCGGGGTGCTGGGGCCGGTCCGTTTTTTGCCGCGGCAGCCCATTCCGGGGTGCCGGCTCCGGTCCGTTTTTTTGCCGCGGCGGCCCATTCCGGGGTGCCGGCGCCGGTCCGTTTTTTGCCGCGGCGGCCCATTCCGGGGTGCCGGACTCGGTCCGTTTTTTGCCGCGGTGGCCCATTCCGGGGTGCCGGGGCCAGTCCGTTTTTTGCCACGGCGGCCCATTCCGGGGTGCCGGCTCCGGTCCGTTTTTTGCCGCGGCGGCCCATTCCGGGGTGCCGGCGCCGGTCCGTTTTTTGCCGCGGCGTCCCATTCCGGGGTGCCGGCTCCGGGCCGTTTTTTGCCGCGGCGGCCCATTCTGGGGTGCCGGCTCCAGTCCGTTTTTTGCCGCGGCGGCCCATTCCGGGGTGCCGGCTCCGGTCCGTTTTTTGCCGCGGCGGCCCATTCCGGGGTGCCGGGGCCGGTCCGTTTTTTGCCGCGGCGGCCCATTCCGGGGTGCCGGACCGGTCCGTTTTTTGCCGCGGCGTCCCATTCCGGGGTGCCGGGGCCGGGCCGTTTTTTGCCGCGGCGGCCCATTCCGGGGTGCCGGCTCCAGTCCGTTTTTTGCCGCGGCAGCCCATTCCGGGGTGCCGGGGCCGGTCCGTTTTTTGCCGCGGCGGCCCATTCCGGGGTGCCGGCGCCGGTCCGTTTTTTGCCGCGGCGTCCCATTCCGGGGTGCCGGCGCCGGTCCGTTTTTTGCCGCGGCGTCCCATTCCGGGGTGCCGGCGCCGGTCCGTTTTTTGCCGCGGCGGCCCATTCCTGGGTGCCGGCGCCGGTCCGTTTTTTGCCGCGGCGGCCCATTCCGGGGTGCCGGCTCCGGTCCGTTTTTTGACGCGGCGGCCCATTCCGGGGTGCCGGGGCCGGGCCGTTTTTTGCCGCGGCGGCCCATTCCGGGGTGCCGGCGCCGGTCCGTTTTTTGCCGCGGCGGCCCATTCCGGGGTGCCGGCGCCGGCCCGTTTTTTGCCGCGGCGGCCCAATCCGGGGTGCCGGAGCCGGTCCGTTTTTTGCCGTGGCGGCCCATTCCGGGGTGCCGGACCCGGTCCGTTTTTTGCCGCGGCGGCCCATTCCGGGGTGCCGGCGCCGGTCCGTTTTTTGCCGCGGCGGCCCATTCCGGGGTGCCGGGGCCAGTCCGTTTTTTGCTGCGGCGGCCCATTCCGGGGTGCCAGACCCGGTCCGTTTTTTGCCGCGGCGGCCCATTCCGGGGTGCCGGCTCCGGTCCGTTTTTTGCCGCGGCGGCCCATTCCGGGGTGCCGGCTCCGGTCCGTTTTTTGCCGCGGCGGCCCATTCCGGGGTGCCGGGGCCGGTCCGTTTTTTGCCGCGGCGGCCCATTCCGGGGTGCCAGAGCCCGTCCGTTTTTTGACGCGGCGGCCCATTCCGGGGTGCCGGGGCCGGTCCGTTTTTTGCCGCGGCGGCCCATTCCGGGGTGCCGGGGCCGGTCCGTTTTTTGCCGTGGCGGCCCATTCCGGGGTGCCGGCGCCGGTCCGTTTTTTGACGCGGCGGCCCATTCCGGGGTGCCGGAGCCGGTCCGTTTTTTGCCGCGGCGGCCCATTCCGGGGTGCCGGACCCGGTCCGTTTTTTGCCGCGGCGGCTCATTCCAGGGTGCCGGAGCCGGTCCGTTTTTTGCCGCGGCGGCCCATTCCGGGGTGCCGGGGCCGGTCCGTTTTTTGCCGCGGCAGCCCATTCCGGGGGTGCCGGCTCCGGTCCGTTTTTTGCCGCGGCGGCCCATTCCGGGGTGCCGGCGCCGGTCCGTTTTTTGCCGCGGCGGCCCATTCCGGGGTGCCGGACCCGGTCCGTTTTTTGCCGCGGCGGCCCATTCCGGGGTGCCGGGGCCGGGCCGTTTTTTGCCGCGGCGGCCCATTCCGGGGTGCCGGCTCCAGTCCGTTTTTTGCCGCGGCGGCCCATTCCGGGGTGCCGGGGCCGGTCCGTTTTTTACCGCGGCGGCCCATTCCGGGGTGCCGGCTCCAGTCCGTTTTTTGCCGCGGCGGCCCATTCCTGGGTGCCGGCTCCGGTCCGTTTTTTGACGCGGCAGCCCATTCCGGGGTGCCGGCTCCGGTCCGTTTTTTGACGCGGCGGCCCATTCCGGGGGTACCGGCTCTGGTCCGTTTTTTGACGCGGCGGCCCATTCCGGGGTGCCGGCTCCGGTCCGTTTTTTGCCGCGGCGGCCCATTCCGGGGTGCCGGCTCCGGTCCGTTTTTTGACGCGGCGTCCCATTCCGGGGTGCCGGCGCCGGTCCGTTTTTTGCCGCGGCGGCCCATTCCGGGGTGCCGGGGCCGGTCCGTTTTTTGCCGCGGCGGCCCATTCCGGGGTGCCGGTGCCGGTCCGTTTTTTGCCACGGTGGCCCATTCCGGGGTGCCGGACCCGGTCCGTTTTTTGCCGCGGCGGCCCATTCCGGGGTGCCGGAGCCGGTCCGTTTTTTGACGCGGCGGCCCATTCCGGGGTGCCGGAGCCGGTCCGTTTTTTTGCCGCGGCGGCCCATTCCGGGGTGCCGGGGCCGGTCCGTTTTTTGCCGCGGCGGCCCATTCCGGGGTGCCGGGGCCGGTCCGTTTTTTGCCGCGGCAGCCCATTCCGGGGTGCCGGCTCCGGTCCGTTTTTTGCCGCGGCGGCCCATTCCGGGGTGCCGGGGCCGGTCCGTTTTTTGCCGCGGTGGCCCATTCCGGGTTGCCGGCTCCGGTCCGTTTTTTGCCGCGGCGGCCCATTCCGGGGTGCCGGACCCGGTCCGTTTTTTGCCGCGGCGGCCCATTCCGGGGTGCCGGAGCCGGTCCGTTTTTTGCCGCGGCGGCCCATTCCGGGGTGCCGGGGCCGGTCCGTTTTTTGCCGCGGCGGCCCATTCCGGGGTGCCGGGGCCGGTCCGTTTTTTGCCGCGGCGACCCATTCCGGGGTGCCGGACCCGGTCCGTTTTTTGCCGCGGCGGCCCATTCCGGGGTGCCGGACCCGGTCCGTTTTTTGCCGCGGCGGCCCATTCCAGGGTGCCGGACCCGGTCCGTTTTTTGCCGCGGCGGGCCATTCTGGGGTGCCGGGGCCAGTCCGTTTTTTGCCGCGGCGGCCCATTCCGGGGTGCCGGACCCGGTCCGTTTTTTGCCGCGGCGGCCCATTCCGGGGTGCCGGCTCCGGTCCGTTTTTTGCCGCGGCGGCCCATTCCGGGGTGCCGGGGCCGGTCTGTTTTTTGACGCGGCGGCCCATTCCGGGGTGCCGGACCCGGTCCGTTTTTTGCCGCGGCGGCCCATTCCGGGGTGCCGGACCCGGTCCGTTTTTTGCCGCGGCGGCCCATTCCGGGGTTCCGGAGCCGGTCCGTTTTTTGCCGCGGCGGCCCATTCCGGGGTGCCGGCGCCGGTCCGTTTTTTGCCGCGGCGGCCCATTCCGGGGTTCCGGAGCCGGTCCGTTTTTTGCCGCGGCGGCCCATTCCGGGGTGCCGGCTCCAGTCCGTTTTTTGCCGCGGCGGCCCATTCCGGGGTGCCGGCTCCGGTCCGTTTTTTGCCGCGGCGTCCCATTCCGGGGTGCCGGCTCTGGTCCGTTTTTTGCCGCGGCGGCCCATTCCGGGGTGCCGGCGCCGGTCCGTTTTTTGCCGCGGCGGCCCATTCCTGGGTGCCGGCGCCGGTCCGTTTTTTGCCGCGGCGGCCCATTCCGGGGTGCCGGACCCGGTCCGTTTTTTGCCGCGGCGGCCCATTCCGGGGTGCCGGGGCCGGTCCGTTTTTTGCCGCGGAGGCCCATTCCGGGGTGCCGGCTCCGGGCCGTTTTTTGCCGCGGCGGCCCATTCTGGGGTGCCGGCTCCAGTCCGTTTTTTGCCGCGGCGGCCCATTCCGGGGTGCCGGCTCCGGTCCGTTTTTTGCCGCGGCGGCCCATTCCGGGGTGCCGGGGCCGGTCCGTTTTTTGCCGCGGCGGCCCATTCCGGGGTGCTGGGGCCGGTCCGTTTTTTGCCGCGGCAGCCCATTCCGGGGTGCCGGCTCCGGTCCGTTTTTTGCCGCGGCGGCCCATTCCGGGGTGCCGGGGCCGGTCCGTTTTTTGCCGCGGTGGCCCATTCCGGGTTGCCGGCTCCGGTCCGTTTTTTGCCGCGGCGGCCCATTCCGGGGTGCCGGCTCCGGTCCGTTTTTTGACGCGGCGGCCCATTCCGGGGTGCCGGGGCCGGTCCGTTTTTTGCCGCGGCGGCCCATTCCGGGGTGCCGGGGCCGGTCCGTTTTTTGCCGCGGCGGCCCATTCCAGGGTGCCGGCTCCGGTCCGTTTTTTGACGCGGCGGCCCATTCCGGGGTGCCGGGGCCGGGCCGTTTTTTGCCGCGGCGACCCATTCCGGGGTGCCGGACCCGGTCCGTTTTTTGCCGCGGCGGCCCATTCCGGGGTGCCGGACCCGGTCCGTTTTTTGCCGCGGCGGCCCATTCCAGGGTGCCGGACCCGGTCCGTTTTTTGCCGCGGCGGCCCATTCCGGGGTGCCGGACCCGGTCCGTTTTTTGACGCGGCGGCCCATTCCGGGGTGCCGGACCCGGTCCGTTTTTTGACGCGGCGGCCCATTCCGGGGTGCCGGACCCGGTCCGTTTTTTGCCACGGCGGCCCATTCCGGGGTGCCGGACCCGGTCCGTTTTTTGCCGCGGCGGCCCATTCCGGGGTGCCGGACCCGGTCCGTTTTTTGCCGCGGCGGCCCATTCCGGGGTGCCGGGGCCGGTCCGTTTTTTGACGCGGCGGCCCATTCCGGGGTTCCGGAGCCGGTCCGTTTTTTGCCGCGGCGGCCCATTCCGGGGTGCCGGACCCGGTCCGTTTTTTGCCGCGGCGGCTCATTCCAGGGTGCCGGAGCTGGTCCGTTTTTTGCCGCGGCGGCCCATTCCGGGGTGCCGGGGCCGGTCCGTTTTTTGCCGCGGCAGCCCATTCCGGGGTGCCGGCTCCGGTCCGTTTTTTGCCGCGGCGGCCCATTCCGGGGTGCCGGACCCGGTCCGTTTTTTGCCGCGGCGGCCCATTCCGGGGTGCCGGGGCCGGTCCGTTTTTTGCCGCGGCGGCCCATTCCGGGGTGCCGGACCCGGTCCGTTTTTTGCCGCGGCGGCCCATTCCGGGGTGCCGGCGCCGGTCCGTTTTTTGCCGCGGCGGCCCATTCCGGGGTGCCGGGGCCGGTCCGTTTTTTACCGCGGCGGCCCATTCCGGGGTGCCGGCTCCAGTCCGTTTTTTGCCGCGGCGGCCCATTCCTGGGTGCCGGCTCCGGTCCGTTTTTTGACGCGGCAGCCCATTCCGGGGTGCCGGCTCCGGTCCGTTTTTTGACGCGGCGTCCCATTCCGGGGTGCCGGCTCTGGTCCGTTTTTTGACGCGGCGGCCCATTCCGGGGTGCCGGCTCCGGTCCGTTTTTTGACGCGGCGGCCCATTCCGGGGTGCCGGACCCGGTCCGTTTTTTGCCGCGGCGGCCCATTCCGGGGTGCCGGCTCCGGTCCGTTTTTTGACGCGGCGTCCCATTCCGGGGTGTCGGCTCCGGTCCGTTTTTTGCCGCGGCGGCCCATTCCGGGGTGCCGGCGCCGGTCCGTTTTTTGCCGCGGCGGCCCATTCCGGGGTGCCGGGGCCGGTCCGTTTTTTGCCGCGGCGGCCCATTCCGGGGTGCCGGCGCCGGTCCGTTTTTTGCCACGGTGGCCCATTCCGGGGTGCCGGACCCAGTACGTTTTTTGCCGCGGCGGCCCATTCCGGGGTGCCGGAGCCGGTCCGTTTTTTGACGCGGCGGCCCATTCCGGGGTGCCGGAGCCGGTCCGTTTTTTGCCGCGGCGGCCCATTCCGGGGTGCCGGGGCCGGTCCGTTTTTTGCCGCGGCGGCCCATTCCGGGGTGCCGGGGCCGGTCCGTTTTTTGCCGCGGCAGCCCATTCCGGGGTGCCGGCTCCGGTCCGTTTTTTGCCGCGGCGGCCCATTCCGGGGTGCCGGGGCCGGTCCGTTTTTTGCCGCGGTGGCCCATTCCGGGTTGCCGGCTCCGGTCCGTTTTTTGCCGCGGCGGCCCATTCCGGGGTGCCGGCTCCGGTCCGTTTTTTGACGCGGCGGCCCATTCCGGGGTGCCGGGGCCGGTCCGTTTTTTGCCGCGGCGGCCCATTCCGGGGTGCCGGGGCCGGTCCGTTTTTTGCCGCGGCGGCGCATTCCAGGGTGCCGGCTCCGGTCCGTTTTTTGACGCGGCGGCCCATTCCGGGGTGCCGGGGCCGGTCCGTTTTTTGCCGCGGCGACCCATTCCGGGGTGCCGGCTCCGGTCCGTTTTTTGCCGCGGCGGCCCATTCCGGGGTGCCGGACCCGGTCCGTTTTTTGCCGCGGCGGCCCATTCCAGGGTGCCGGACCCGGTCCGTTTTTTGCCGCGGCGGGCCATTCTGGGGTGCCGGGGCCAGTCCGTTTTTTGCCGCGGCGGCCCATTCCGGGGTGCCGGACCCGGTCCGTTTTTTGCCGCGGCGGCCCATTCCGGGGTGCCGGGGCCGGTCCGTTTTTTGCCGCGGCGGCCCATTCCGGGGTGCCGGGGCCGGTCCGTTTTTTGACGCGGCGGCCCATTCCGGGGTGCCGGACCCGGTCCGTTTTTTGCCGCGGCGGCCCATTCCGGGGTGCCGGACCCGGTCCGTTTTTTGCCGCGGCGGCCCATTCCGGGGTTCCGGAGCCGGTCCGTTTTTTGCCGCGGCGGCCCATTCCGGGGTGCCGGCGCCGGTCCGTTTTTTGCCGCGGCGGCCCATTCCGGGGTGCCGGCTCCAGTCCGTTTTTTGCCGCGGCGGCCCATTCCGGGGTGCTGGGGCCGGTCCGTTTTTTGCCGCGGCGGCCCATTCCGGGGTGCCGGCTCCGGTCCGTTTTTTGCCGCGGCGGCCCATTCCGGGGTGCCGGGGCCGGTCCGTTTTTTGCCGCGGCGGCCCATTCCTGGGTGCCGGCGCCGGTCCGTTTTTTGCCGCGGCGGCCCATTCCGGGGTGCCGGACCCGGTCCGTTTTTTGCCGCGGCGGCCCATTCCGGGGTGCCGGGGCCGGTCCGTTTTTTGCCGCGGAGGCCCATTCCGGGGTGCCGGGGCCGGTCCGTTTTTTGCCGCGGCGACCCATTCCGGGGTGCCGGCTCCGGTCCGTTTTTTGCCGCGGCGGCCCATTCCGGGGTGCCGGACCCGGTCCGTTTTTTGCCGCGGCGGCCCATTCCAGGGTGCCGGACCCGGTCCGTTTTTTGCCGCGGCGGGCCATTCTGGGGTGCCGGGGCCAGTCCGTTTTTTGCCGCGGCGGCCCATTCCGGGGTGCCGGACCCGGTCCGTTTTTTGCCGCGGCGGCCCATTCCGGGGTGCCGGACCCGGTCCGTTTTTTGCCGCGGCGGCCCATTCCGGGGTGCCGGGGCCGGTCCGTTTTTTGACGCGGCGGCCCATTCCGGGGTGCCGGACCCGGTCCGTTTTTTGCCGCGGCGGCCCATTCCGGGGTGCCGGACCCGGTCCGTTTTTTGCCGCGGCGGCCCATTCCGGGGTTCCGGAGCCGGTCCGTTTTTTGCCGCGGCGGCCCATTCCGGGGTGCCGGCGCCGGTCCGTTTTTTGCCGCGGCGGCCCATTCCGGGGTGCCGGCTCCAGTCCGTTTTTTGCCGCGGCGGCCCATTCCGGGGTGCTGGGGCCGGTCCGTTTTTTGCCGCGGCAGCCCATTCCGGGGTGCCGGCTCCGGTCCGTTTTTTGCCGCGGCGGCCCATTCCGGGGTGCCGGGGCCGGTCCGTTTTTTGCCGCGGCGGCCCATTCCGGGGTGCCGGCTCCGGTCCGTTTTTTGCCGCGGCGGCCCATTCCGGGGTGCCGGACCCGGTCCGTTTTTTGCCGCGGCGGCCCATTCCGGGGTGCCGGGGCCGGTCCGTTTTTTGCCGCGGAGGCCCATTCCGGGGTGCCGGCTCCGGGCCGTTTTTTGCCGCGGCGGCCCATTCTGGGGTGCCGGCTCCAGTCCGTTTTTTGCCGCGGCGGCCCATTCCGGGGTGCCGGCTCCGGTCCGTTTTTTGCCGCGGCGGCCCATTCCGGGGTGCCGGGGCCGGTCCGTTTTTTGCCGCGGCGGCCCATTCCGGGGTGCCGGGGCCGGTCCGTTTTTTGCCGCGGCGGCCCATTCCGGGGTGCCGGACCCGGTCTGTTTTTTGCCGCGGCGTCCTATTCCGGGGTGCCGGAGCCGGTCCGTTTTTTGCCGCGGCGGCCCATTCCGGGGTTCCGGAGCCGGTCCGTTTTTTGCCGCGGCGGCCCATTCCGGGGTGCCGGACCCGGTCCGTTTTTTGCCACGGTGGCCCATTCCGGGGTGCCGGCGCCGGTCCGTTTTTTGCCGCGGCGGCCCATTCCGGGGTGCCGGCGCCGGTCCGTTTTTTGCCGCGGCGGCCCATTCCGGGGTGCCGGCTCCGGTCCGTTTTTTGCCGCGGCGGCCCATTCCGGGGTGCCGGACCCGGTCCGTTTTTTGCCACGGCGGCCCATTCCGGGGTGCCGGCTCCGGTCCGTTTTTTGCCGCGGCGGCCCATTCCAGGGTGCCGGGGCCGGTCCGTTTTTTGCCGCGGCGGCCCATTCCGGGGTGCCGGGGCCGGTCCGTTTTTTGCCGCGGCGGCCCATTCCGGGGTGCCGGCGCCGGTCCGTTTTTTGCCGCGGCGTCCCATTCCGGGGTGCCGGCGCCGGTCCGTTTTTTGCCGCGGCGTCCCATTCCGGGGTGCCGGCGCCGGTCCGTTTTTTGCCGCGGCGGCCCATTCCTGGGTGCCGGCGCCGGTCCGTTTTTTGCCGCGGCGGCCCATTCCGGGGTGCCGGACCCGGTCCGTTTTTTGCCGCGGCGGCACATTCCGGGGTGCCGGGGCCGGTCCGTTTTTTGCCGCGGAGGCCCATTCCGGGGTGCCGGCTCCGGGCCGTTTTTTTGCCGCGGCGGCCCATTCTGGGGTGCCGGCTCCAGTCCGTTTTTTGCCGCGGCGGCCCATTCCGGGGTGCCGGCTCCGGTCCGTTTTTTGACGCGGCGGCCCATTCCGGGGTGCCGGGGCCGGGCCGTTTTTTGCCGCGGCGGCCCATTCCGGGGTGCCGGCGCCGGTCCGTTTTTTGCCGCGGCGGCCCATTCCGGGGTGCCGGCGCCGGCCCGTTTTTTGACGCGGCGGCCCAATCCGGGGTGCCGGAGCCGGTCCGTTTTTTGCCGTGGCGGCCCATTCCGGGGTGCCGGACCCGGTCCGTTTTTTGCCGCGGCGGCCCATTCCGGGGTGCCGGCGCCGGTCCGTTTTTTGCCGCGGCGGCCCATTCCGGGGTGCCGGCGCCAGTCCGTTTTTTGCCGCGGCGGCCCATTCCGGGGTGCCAGACCCGGTCCGTTTTTTGCCGCGGCGGCCCATTCCGGGGTGCCGGCTCCGGCCCGTTTTTTGCCGCGGCGGCCCATTCCGGGGTGCCGGGGCCGGTCCGTTTTTTGCCGCGGCGGCCCATTCCGGGGTGCCGGGGCCGGTCCGTTTTTTGCCGCGGCGGCCCATTCCGGGGTGCCGGGGCCGGTCCGTTTTTTGCCGCGGCGGCCCATTCCGGGGTGCCGGAGCCGGTCCGTTTTTTGCCGCGGCGGCCCATTCCGGGGTGCCGGCTCCGGTCCGTTTTTTGCCGCGGCAGCCCATTCCGAGGTGCCGGCTCCGGTCCGTTTTTTGCCGCGGCGGCCCATTCCGGGGTGCCGGCGCCGGTCCGTTTTTTGCCGCGGCGGCCCATTCCGGGGTGCCGGGGCCGGGCCGTTTTTTACCGCGGCGGCCCATTCCGGGGTGCCGGCTCCAGTCCGTTTTTTGCCGCGGCGGCCCATTCCTGGGTGCCGGCTCCGGTCCGTTTTTTGACGCGGCAGCCCATTCCGGGGTGCCGGCTCCGGTCCGTTTTTTGCCGCGGCGTCCCATTCCGGGGTGCCGGCTCTGGTCCGTTTTTTGACGCGGCGGCCCATTCCGGGGTGCCGGCTCCGGTCCGTTTTTTGACGCGGCGGCCCATTCCGGGGTGCCGGGGCCGGTCCGTTTTTTGCCGCGGCGGCCCATTCCGGGGTGCCGGCTCCGGTCCGTTTTTTGACGCGGCGTCCCATTCCGGGGTGTCGGCTCCGGTCCGTTTTTTGCCGCGGCGGCCCATTCCGGGGTGCCGGCGCCGGTCCGTTTTTTGCCGCGGCGGCCCATTCCGGGGTGCCGGGGCCGGTCCGTTTTTTGCCGCGGCGGCCCATTCCGGGGTGCCGGCGCCGGTCCGTTTTTTGCCACGGTGGCCCATTCCGGGGTGCCGGACCCGGTCCGTTTTTTGCCGCGGCGGCCCATTCCGGGGTGCCGGAGCCGGTCCGTTTTTTGACGCGGCGGCCCATTCCGGGGTGCCGGAGCCGGTCCGTTTTTTGCCGCGGCGGCCCATTCCGGGGTGCCGGGGCCGGTCCGTTTTTTGCCGCGGCGGCCCATTCCGGGGTGCCGGGGCCGGTCCGTTTTTTGCCGCGGCAGCCCATTCCGGGGTGCCGGCTCCGGTCCGTTTTTTGCCGCGGCGGCCCATTCCGGGGTGCCGGGGCCGGTCCGTTTTTTGCCACGGTGGCCCATTCCGGGTTGCCGGCTCCGGTCCGTTTTTTGCCGCGGCGGCCCATTCCGGGGTGCCGGCTCCGGTCCGTTTTTTGCCGCGGCGGCCCATTCCGGGGTGCCGGGGCCGGTCCGTTTTTTGCCGCGGCGGCCCATTCCAGGGTGCCGGCTCCGGTCCGTTTTTTGACGCGGCGGCCCATTCCGGGGTGCCGGGGCCGGTCCGTTTTTTGCCGCGGCGACCCATTCCGGGGTGCCGGCTCCGGTCCGTTTTTTGCCGCGGCGGCCCATTCCGGGGTGCCGGACCCGGTCCGTTTTTTGCCGCGGCGGCCCATTCCAGGGTGCCGGACCCGGTCCGTTTTTTGCCGCGGCGGCCCATTCCGGGGTGCCGGACCCGGTCCGTTTTTTGCCGCGGCGGCCCATTCCGGGGTGCCGGACCCGGTCCGTTTTTTGCCGCGGCGGCCCATTCCGGGGTGCCGGGGCCGGTCCGTTTTTTGCCGCGGCGGCCCATTCCGGGGTGCCGGGGCCGGTCTGTTTTTTGACGCGGCGGCCCATTCCGGGGTGCCGGACCCGGTCCGTTTTTTGCCGCGGCGGCCCATTCCGGGGTGCCGGACCCGGTCCGTTTTTTGCCGCGGCGGCCCATTCCGGGGTTCCGGAGCCGGTCCGTTTTTTGCCGCGGCGGCCCATTCCGGGGTGCCGGCTCCGGTCCGTTTTTTGCCGCGGCGGCCCATTCCGGGGTGCCGGCGCCGGTCCGTTTTTTGCCGCGGCGGCCCATTCCGGGGTGCCGGCTCCAGTCCGTTTTTTGCCGCGGCGGCCCATTCCGGGGTGCCGGCTCCGGTCCGTTTTTTGCCGCGGCGTCCCATTCCGGGGTGCCGGCTCTGGTCCGTTTTTTGCCGCGGCGGCCCATTCCGGGGTGCCGGCGCCGGTCCGTTTTTTGCCGCGGCGGCCCATTCCTGGGTGCCGGCGCCGGTCCGTTTTTTGCCGCGGCGGCCCATTCCGGGGTGCCGGACCCGGTCCGTTTTTTGCCGCGGCGGCCCATTCCGGGGTGCCGGGGCCGGTCCGTTTTTTGCCGCGGAGGCCCATTCCGGGGTGCCGGCTCCGGGCCGTTTTTTGCCGCGGCGGCCCATTCTGGGGTGCCGGCTCCAGTCCGTTTTTTGCCGCGGCGGCCCATTCCGGGGTGCCGGCTCCGGTCCGTTTTTTGCCGCGGCGGCCCATTCCGGGGTGCCGGGGCCGGTCCGTTTTTTGCCGCGGCGGCCCATTCCGGGGTGCTGGGGCCGGTCCGTTTTTTGCCGCGGCAGCCCATTCCGGGGTGCCGGCTCCGGTCCGTTTTTTGCCGCGGCGGCCCATTCCGGGGTGCCGGGGCCGGTCCGTTTTTTGCCGCGGTGGCCCATTCCGGGTTGCCGGCTCCGGTCCGTTTTTTGCCGCGGCGGCCCATTCCGGGGTGCCGGCTCCGGTCCGTTTTTTGACGCGGCGGCCCATTCCGGGGTGCCGGGGCCGGTCCGTTTTTTGCCGCGGCGGCCCATTCCAGGGTGCCGGCTCCGGTCCGTTTTTTGACGCGGCGGCCCATTCCGGGGTGCCGGGGCCGGTCCGTTTTTTGCTGCGGCGACCCATTCCGGGGTGCCGGCTCCGGTCCGTTTTTTGCCGCGGCGGCCCATTCCGGGGTGCCGGACCCGGTCCGTTTTTTGCCGCGGCGGCCCATTCCAGGGTGCCGGACCCGGTCCGTTTTTTGCCGCGGCGGGCCATTCTGGGGTGCCGGGGCCAGTCCGTTTTTTGCCGCGGCGGCCCATTCCGGGGTGCCGGACCCGGTCCGTTTTTTGATGCGGCGGCCCATTCCGGGGTGCCGGACCCGGTCCGTTTTTTGCCACGGCGGCCCATTCCGGGGTGCCGGACCCGGTCCGTTTTTTGACGCGGCGGCCCATTCCGGGGTGCCGGACCCGGTCCGTTTTTTGCCGCGGCGGCCCATTCCGGGGTGCCGGGGCCGGTCCGTTTTTTGACGCGGCGGCCCATTCCGGGGTTCCGGAGCCGGTCCGTTTTTTGCCGCGGCGGCCCATTCCGGGGTGCCGGACCCGGTCCGTTTTTTGCCGCGGCGGCTCATTCCAGGGTGCCGGAGCCGGTCCGTTTTTTGCCGCGGCGGCCCATTCCGGGGTGCCGGGGCCGGTCCGTTTTTTGCCGCGGCAGCCCATTCCGGGGTGCCGGCTCCGGTCCGTTTTTTGCCGCGGCGGCCCATTCCGGGGTGCCGGACCCGGTCCGTTTTTTGCCGCGGCGGCCCATTCCGGGGTGCCGGACCCGGTCCGTTTTTTGCCGCGGCGGCCCATTCCGGGGTGCCGGCGCCGGTCCGTTTTTTGCCGCGGCGGCCCATTCCGGGGTGCCGGGGCCGGTCCGTTTTTTACCGCGGCGGCCCATTCCGGGGTGCCGGCTCCAGTCCGTTTTTTGCCGCGGCGGCCCATTCCTGGGTGCCGGCTCCGGTCCGTTTTTTGACGCGGCAGCCCATTCCGGGGTGCCGGCTCCGGTCCGTTTTTTGACGCGGCGTCCAATTCCGGGGTGCCGGCTCTGGTCCGTTTTTTGACGCGGCGGCCCATTCCGGGGTGCCGGCTCCGGTCCGTTTTTTGACGCGGCGGCCCATTCCGGGGTGCCGGGGCCGGTCCGTTTTTTGCCGCGGCGGCCCATTCCGGGGTGCCGGCTCCGGTCCGTTTTTTGACGCGGCGTCCCATTCCGGGGTGTCGGCTCCGGTCCGTTTTTTGCCGCGGCGGCCCATTCCGGGGTGCCGGCGCCGGTCCGTTTTTTGCCGCGGCGGCCCATTCCGGGGTGCCGGGGCCGGTCCGTTTTTTGCCGCGGCGGCCCATTCCGGGGTGCCGGCGCCGGTCCGTTTTTTGCCACGGTGGCCCATTCCGGGGTGCCGGACCCGGTCCGTTTTTTGCCGCGGCGGCCCATTCCGGGGTGCCGGAGCCGGTCCGTTTTTTGACGCGGCGGCCCATTCCGGGGTGCCGGAGCCGGTCCGTTTTTTGCCGCGGCGGCCCATTCCGGGGTGCCGGGGCCGGTCCGTTTTTTGCCGCGGCGGCCCATTCCGGGGTGCCGGGGCCGGTCCGTTTTTTGCCGCGGCGGCCCATTCCGGGGTGCCGGGGCCGGTCCGTTTTTTGCCGCGGCAGCCCATTCCGGGGTGCCGGCTCCGGTCCGTTTTTTGCCGCGGCGGCCCATTCCGGGGTGCCGGGGCCGGTCCGTTTTTTGCCGCGGTGGCCCATTCCGGGTTGCCGGCTCCGGTCCGTTTTTTGCCGCGGCGGCCCATTCCGGGGTGCCGGCTCCGGTCCGTTTTTTGACGCGGCGGCCCATTCCGGGGTGCCGGGGCCGGTCCGTTTTTTGCCGCGGCGGCCCATTCCGGGGTGCCGGGGCCGGTCCGTTTTTTGCCGCGGCGGCGCATTCCAGGGTGCCGGCTCCGGTCCGTTTTTTGACGCGGCGGCCCATTCCGGGGTGCCGGGGCCGGTCCGTTTTTTGCCGCGGCGACCCATTCCGGGGTGCCGGCTCCGGTCCGTTTTTTGCCGCGGCGGCCCATTCCGGGGTGCCGGACCCGGTCCGTTTTTTGCCGCGGCGGCCCATTCCGGGGTTCCGGACCCGGTCCGTTTTTTGCCGCGGCGGGCCATTCTGGGGTGCCGGGGCCAGTCCGTTTTTTGCCGCGGCGGCCCATTCCGGGGTGCCGGCGCCGGTCCGTTTTTTGCCGCGGCGGCCCATTCCGGGGTGCCGGGGCCGGTCCGTTTTTTGCCGCGGCGGCCCATTCCGGGGTGCCGGCGCCGGTCCGTTTTTTGACGCGGCGGCCCATTCCGGGGTGCCGGAGCCGGTCCGTTTTTTGCCGCGGCGGCCCATTCCGGGGTGCCGGACCCGGTCCGTTTTTTGCCGCGGCGGCCCATTCCGGGGTTCCGGAGCCGGTCCGTTTTTTGCCGCGGCGGCCCATTCCGGGGTGCCGGCTCCGGTCCGTTTTTTGCCGCGGCGGCCCATTCCGGGGTGCCGGCGCCGGTCCGTTTTTTGCCGCGGCGGCCCATTCCGGGGTGCCGGCTCCAGTCCGTTTTTTGCCGCGGCGGCCCATTCCGGGGTGCTGGGGCCGGTCCGTTTTTTGCCGCGGCAGCCCATTCCGGGGTGCCGGCTCCGGTCCGTTTTTTGCCGCGGCGGCCCATTCCGGGGTGCCGGGGCCGGTCCGTTTTTTGCCGCGGCGGCCCATTCCTGGGTGCCGGCGCCGGTCCGTTTTTTGCCGCGGCGGCCCATTCCGGGGTGCCGGACCCGGTCCGTTTTTTGCCGCGGCGGCCCATTCCGGGGTGCCGGGGCCGGTCCGTTTTTTGCCGCGGAGGCCCATTCCGGGGTGCCGGCTCCGGGCCGTTTTTTGCCGCGGCGGCCCATTCTGGGGTGCCGGCTCCAGTCCGTTTTTTGCCGCGGCGGCCCATTCCGGGGTGCCGGCTCCGGTCCGTTTTTTGCCGCGGCGGCCCATTCCGGGGTGCCGGGGCCGGTCCGTTTTTTGCCGCGGCGGCCCATTCCGGGGTGCTGGGGCCGGTCCGTTTTTTGCCGCGGCAGCCCATTCCGGGGTGCCGGCTCCGGTCCGTTTTTTGCCGCGGCGTCCCATTCCGGGGTGCCGGGGCCGGTCCGTTTTTTGCCGCGGTGGCCCATTCCGGGTTGCCGGCTCCGGTCCGTTTTTTGCCGCGGCGGCCCATTCCGGGGTGCCGGCTCCGGTCCGTTTTTTGCCGCGGCGGCCCATTCCGGGGTGCCGGGGCCGGTCCGTTTTTTGCCGCGGCGGCCCATTCCGGGGTGCCGGGGCCGGTCCGTTTTTTGCCGCGGCGGCCCATTCCAGGGTGCCGGCTCCGGTCCGTTTTTTGACGCGGCGGCCCATTCCGGGGTGCCGGGGCCGGTCCGTTTTTTGCTGCGGCGACCCATTCCGGGGTGCCGGCTCCGGTCCGTTTTTTGCCGCGGCGGCCCATTCCGGGGTGCCGGACCCGGTCCGTTTTTTGCCGCGGCGGCCCATTCCGGGGTGCCGGACCCGGTCCGTTTTTTGCCGCGGCGGGCTATTCTGGGGTGCCGGGGCCAGTCCGTTTTTTGCCGCGGCGGCCCATTCCGGGGGTGCCGGCTCCGGTCCGTTTTTTGACGCGGCGGCCCATTCCGGGGTGCCGGACCCGGTCCGTTTTTTGCCACGGCGGCCCATTCCGGGGTGCCGGACCCGGTCCGTTTTTTGACGCGGCGGCCCATTCCGGGGTGCCGGACCCGGTCCGTTTTTTGCCGCGGCGGCCCATTCCGGGGTGCCGGGGCCGGTCCGTTTTTTGACGCGGCGGCCCATTCCGGGGTTCCGGAGCCGGTCCGTTTTTTGCCGCGGCGGCCCATTCCGGGGTGCCGGCTCCGGTCCGTTTTTTGCCGCGGCGGCCCATTCCGGGGTGCCGGCGCCGGTCCGTTTTTTGCCGCGGCGGCCCATTCCGGGGTGCCGGCTCCAGTCCGTTTTTTGCCGCGGCGGCCCATTCCGGGGTTCCGGAGCCGGTCCGTTTTTTGCCGCGGCGGCCCATTCCTGGGTGCCGGACCCGGTCCGTTTTTTGCCGCGGCGGCCCATTCCGGGGTGCCGGCTCCAGTCCGTTTTTTGCCGCGGCGGCCCATTCCGGGGTGCCGGCGCCGGTCCGTTTTTTGCCGCGGCGGCCCATTCCGGGGTGCCGGCTCCAGTCCGTTTTTTGCCGCGGCGGCCCATTCCGGGGTGCCGGCTCCGGTCCGTTTTTTGCCGCGGCGTCCCATTCCGGGGTGCCGGCGCCGGTCCGTTTTTTGCCGCGGCGGCCCATTCCGGGGTGCCGGCTCCGGTCCGTTTTTTGCCGCGGCGGCCCATTCCGGGGTGCCGGCGCCGGCCCGTTTTTTGCCGCGGCGGCCCAATCCGGGGTGCCGGAGCCGGTCCGTTTTTTGCCGTGGCGGCCCATTCCGGGGTGCCGGACCCGGTCCGTTTTTTGCCGCGGCGGCCCATTCCGGGGTGCCGGCGCCGGTCCGTTTTTTTGCCGCGGCGGCCCATTCCGGGGTGCCGGGGCCAGTCCGTTTTTTGCCGCGGCGGCCCATTCCGGGGTGCCAGACCCGGTCCGTTTTTTGCCGCGGCGGCCCATTCCGGGGTGCCGGCTCCGGCCCGTTTTTTGCCGCGGCGGCCCATTCCAGGGTGCCGGCTCCGGTCCGTTTTTTGCCGCGGCGGCCCATTCCGGGGTGCCGGGGCCGGTCCGTTTTTTGCCGCGGCGGCCCATTCCGGGGTGCCGGGGCCGGTCCGTTTTTTGACGCGGCGGCCCATTCCGGGGTGCCGGGGCCGGTCCGTTTTTTGCCGCGGCGGCCCATTCCGGGGTGCCGGGGCCGGTCCGTTTTTTGACGCGGCGGCCCATTCCGGGGTGCCGGACCCGGTCCGTTTTTTGCCGCGGCGGCCCATTCCGGGGTGCCAGAGCCGGTCCGTTTTTTGCCGCGGCAGCCCATTCCGGGGTGCCGGCTCCGGTCCGTTTTTTGCCGCGGCGGCCCATTCCGGGGTGCCAGCGCCGGTCCGTTTTTTTGCCGCGGCGGCCCATTCCGGGGTGCCGGACCCGGTCCGTTTTTTGCCGCGGCGGCCCATTCCGGGGTGCCGGACCCGGTCCGTTTTTTGCCGCGGCGGCCCATTCCGGGGTGCCGGCGCCGGTCCGTTTTTTGCCGCGGCGGCCCATTCCGGGGTGCCGGGGCCGGGCCGTTTTTTACCGCGGCGGCCCATTCCGGGGTGCCGGCTCCAGTCCGTTTTTTGCCGCGGCGGCCCATTCCAGGGTGCCGGCTCCGGTCCGTTTTTTGCCGCGGCGGCCCATTCCGGGGTGCCGGGGCCGGTCCGTTTTTTGCCGCGGCGGCCCATTCCGGGGTGCCGGGGCCGGTCCGTTTTTTGACGCGGCGGCCCATTCCGGGGTGCCGGGGCCGGTCCGTTTTTTGCCGCGGCGGCCCATTCCGGGGTGCCGGGGCCGGTCCGTTTTTTGACGCGGCGGCCCATTCCGGGGTGCCGGACCCGGTCCGTTTTTTGCCGCGGCGGCCCATTCCGGGGTGCCAGAGCCGGTCCGTTTTTTGCCGCGGCAGCCCATTCCGGGGTGCCGGCTCCGGTCCGTTTTTTGCCGCGGCGGCCCATTCCGGGGTGCCAGCGCCGGTCCGTTTTTTGCCGCGGCGGCCCATTCCGGGGTGCCGGACCCGGTCCGTTTTTTGCCGCGGCGGCCCATTCCGGGGTGCCGGACCCGGTCCGTTTTTTGCCGCGGCGGCCCATTCCGGGGTGCCGGCGCCGGTCCGTTTTTTGCCGCGGCGGCCCATTCCGGGGTGCCGGGGCCGGGCCGTTTTTTACCGCGGCGGCCCATTCCGGGGTGCCGGCTCCAGTCCGTTTTTTGCCGCGGCGGCCCATTCCTGGGTGCCGGCTCCGGTCCGTTTTTTGACGCGGCGGGCCATTCTGGGGTGCCGGGGCCAGTCCGTTTTTTGACGCGGCGGCCCATTCCGGGGTGCCGGCTCCGGTCCGTTTTTTGACGCGGCGGCCCATTCCGGGGTGCCGGGGCCGGTCCGTTTTTTGCCGCGGCGGCCCATTCCGGGGTGCCGGCTCCGGTCCGTTTTTTGACGCGGCGTCCCATTCCGGGGTGTCGGCTCCGGTCCGTTTTTTGCCGCGGCGGCCCATTCCGGGGTGCCGGCGCCGGTCCGTTTTTTGCTGCGGCGGCCCATTCCGGGGTGCCGGGACCGGTCCGTTTTTTGCCGCGGCGGCCCATTCCGGGGTGCCGGCTCTGGTCCGTTTTTTGCCACGGTGGCCCATTCCGGGGTGCCGGACCCGGTCCGTTTTTTGCCGCGGCGGCCCATTCCGGGGTGCCGGACCCGGTCCGTTTTTTGACGCGGCGGCCCATTCCGGGGTGCCGGGGCCGGTCCGTTTTTTGCCGCGGCGGCCCATTCCGGGGTTCCGGAGCCGGTCCGTTTTTTGCCGCGGCGGCCCATTCCGGGGTGCCGGCTCCGGTCCGTTTTTTGCCGCGGCGGCCCATTCCGGGGTGCCGGCGCCGGTCCGTTTTTTGCCGCGGCGGCCCATTCCGGGGTGCCGGAGCCGGTCCGTTTTTTGCCGCGGCGGCCCATTCCGGGGTGCCGGCTCCGGTCCGTTTTTTGACGCGGCGGCCCATTCCGGGGTGCCGGGGCCGGTCCGTTTTTTGCCGCGGCGACCCATTCCGGGGTGCCGGCTCCGGTCCGTTTTTTGCCGCGGCGGCCCATTCCAGGGTGCCGGACCCGGTCCGTTTTTTGCCGCAGCGGCCCATTCCAGGGTGCCGGACCCGGTCCGTTTTTTGCCGCGGCGGGCCATTCTGGGGTGCCGGGGCCAGTCCGTTTTTTGCCGCGGCGGCCCATTCCGGGGTGCCGGACCCGGTCCGTTTTTTGCCGCGGCGGCCCATTCCGGGGTGCCGGACCCGGTCCGTTTTTTGCCACGGCGGCCCATTCCGGGGTGCCGGACCCGGTCCGTTTTTTGCCGCGGCGGCCCATTCCGGGGTGCCGGCGCCGGTCCGTTTTTTGCCGCGGCGGCCCATTCCGGGGTGCCGGAGCCGGTCCGTTTTTTGCCGCGGGCGGCCCA